>NW_022281522.1:0-10842 GCF_004355925.1 Anarrhichthys ocellatus | reverse complement strand
ATGTATATTTGTACCTGAATAGAGTACATTGACACTTCTTGTACCTTCAGGTATCGATGGAACACTGATAAACAGGTTCTGGTGCTGAAGTTCACGGATCTGGACGGATACGGGATCGGAATGCTCAGGTGATCAGATAATGAATAATAAATAATAAATAATAATGAATAATAATGAATAATGAATAATACGAATAAATATTAATAATAAGTAAGAATAAATAAATAACGTCTCACCTCCTCGTCAGCAGCTGGTTCGCCGTCCACGCCGTCAGCATGAACTCCACCAACCGCATGGTGAGCAGCGACAACATTGGCCACGCCTCCTACCTGCTGGAGCAGGACAAGAACCGGGGACAGCTACCTGGACAGGTGAGTGGACACACTCACTGACCCAACACAAAGTCTTGTTGTGAAAGTCTGAAACAGGAGGTGTGTGTGTGTGTGTGTCTCAGGGCAGCTTCGTAGCTGGTTTCTCTTCCAGTAACCTTGGAGACGTCAGTCCGAACACCAGAGGACCTGTCTGTCTGAACACTGGACAGCCCTGTGATTACCTGAACAGCTCCTGTCCTGTAGGAGGGGTAAACGCACACACACACGCACACACACACACACACACACACACACACACACACACTAAACAGGAAGTGTGTGTGTGTGTGTCAGACTCAGATGTGTAAGGCATTTGGACCCGGAGAAGACATGTTCGACAGCACGAGGGTCATCGGACACAACGTCTACAGGAAGGCCAAGGTACTGTCTGTCTGTCTGTCTGTCTGCCTGCCTCTCTGTTTGTCTCTCTGTCTGTCTCTTTTAATTAAAGTTAATGAATGTATTGATTAAAGTGTACCACTACTTCTCGTATTACCTACGTAGTGGAGACACCAAAGTTTTCTCACAGTGCTTTGTGGGGACCAAAACCCGTGTCCCCACAAGGTACCCTTGATATCTCGGGATTAGGACCTGGTTTGAGGTTCTTCAAAGCTGTCAAATGTGTGTGTGTGTGTATGTTGCTGCCCCCTGCAGGAGCTGTATGCTAAGGCAGTGGAGGAGGTGACTGGCCCCCTTCAGGCGGCCCATCAGTGGGTCAACATGACGGACGTCACGGTTCAGATCAACGACACACACACGGTCAGTAGCAATGACACACACACACACGCACACACAGTCAGCAGCAATGACACACACACACACACACACACACGGTCAGCAGCAATGACACACACACACACACACAGTCAGCAGCAATGACACACACACACACACACACGTCAGCAGCAATGACACACACAGACTTCTTTCACAAAAACAGCTATTTTACAGAACTCAGGAGTTGCTGGTCTACGGCTGCCTCAATTGGTCGGTTATTTTGTGACTTGTTGGTGTTTTAAAGTGTGAAGTCACAGTAACGTAAAGAAACTACTGTCGGTAATAATTAAACGTTTAAACGTTAACTGACAAGAGTTTTGACTGATTAATGCTGAGAACAGCTGGTCCACCTTAAGGGTCAGTCCACCTTAAAACAGTCCACCTTAAGGGTCAGTCCACCTTAAGTGAGTTGAACCATTGTTTCTAACTTTGAGGTTAACCTGCTTCACTTAAATCAGCCGGTGGCAACAGACACACGAGCTTTCTCTGTGTTCATGATGGATTATAGATAGTAGATTATAGATAGTAGATTATAGATTGTAGATTATAGATTGTAGATTATAAATTGTAGATTGTAGATGATAGATGATAGATTGTAGATTATGGATTCCAGATGATAGATGATAGATTGTAGATTGTAGATTATAGATGATAGATGGTAGATGGTAGATTATAGATTGTAGATAGATTATAGATTGTAGATTATAGATTGTAGATTGTAGATGATAGATGATAGATTATAGATTGTAGATGATAGATTATAGATTGTAGATTATAGATTGTAGATTATATATTGTAGATTATAGATTGTAGATTGTAGATGATAGATTATAGATGATAGATTGTAGATTAAAGATTATAGATTGTGGATTATAGATTGTAGATTTAGATTGTAGATTGTAGATGATAGATTGTAGATTATAGATTGTAGATTATATATTATAGATTGTAGATGATAGATTGTAGATGATAGATTGATTGATAGATCATTATCTGTGTATCAGGTCAGTACATGTAAACCAGCTCTGGGTCACAGCTTTGCAGCAGGAACAACAGATGGAGGAGGAGAACTCAACTTCACTCAAGGTGATTCTACTCTGGTTCTACTATGTGGTTCTCCTGTTGTTCTCCTGTGGTTCTATGATGGATTTACTGTTGTCCCACTGTGGTTCTACTGTGGTTCCACAATGATTATCCTGTGATTCTACTATGGTTCTCTTGTGGTTCTCCTCTGGTTCTACTGTGGCTCTACTATGATTCTCCTCTGGTTCTACTATGATTCTCCTCTGGTTCTCCTGTGGTTCTCCTCTGGTTCTACTGTGGTTCTCCTATGATTCTCCTATGATTCTCCCGTGGTTCTACTATGATTCTCCTCTGGTTCTCCTGTGGTTCTCATCTGATTCTCCTCTGGTTCTACTGTGGTTCTACTATGATTCTCCTATGATTCACCTGTGGTTCTCCTGTAGTTTGGCTGGTTGTGGATTTGAATTCCTCTGAACCGGTCTGTCTCTCTCTCTCTCTGTAGGCGCTGTGGAAGGCGACCCATTCTGGGACGGGATCAGAGACGCCCTGCTGGGTCAGCCGTCCAATCAGACGCAGGAGTGTCATCATCCCAAACCCATCCTGATCAGCACAGGGGAGGTGATGACGAGGCCGATCTTCATCACGCACAGAACTGTTCTGTGAAGGTTCTAGATGATGTGAAGATAGTGGAGGTTTAATGTGTGTGTGTGTGTGTGTAGATGAACTGGCCTCTGCCGTGGCATCCGCAGATCGTCGATGTTCAGATCATCACCATCGGCAATGTAGCCATCGTAGCTGTTCCTGGAGAGATGACGTAACAACACTTCACTAATACTACTAATCACAATACTACTGATGATAATACGGCTGATTGTACTAATCACAATACTACTGATGATCATAATACATCATCTTTTATTAGATGATTTTATTTTGATTTAATAATCTCAATATAAATAGTAACAAAAGCTGTCAGATAACTGTAGTAAAGTACAATATGTACCTCTGAGATGTAGTAAAGTAAAAAGTACAATATGTACCTCTGAGATGTAGTAAAGTAAAAAGTACAATATGTACCTCTGAGATGTAGTACAGTAAATCCCCCCCGATGACATCACTTGTCTCTGTGCTCTCACAGCACCATGTCGGGGAGGAGGCTACGAGAAGCCGTCAAACAGGTGAGACACAACGTGGACTCAAACTACACCTTTACACACCTGTAACATGTGACCACACTGTGTGTGTGTGTGTGTGTGTGTGTGTGTGTGTGTGTGTGTGTTTGTTAGGAGCTAGAGTCTGAGGGGGCGTTCAGGGACACGGAAGTGGTGGTTGCCGGCCTGAGTAACGTCTACACTCACTACATCACCACCTATGAAGAGTACCAGGTAGACAGCAGCTGAGGCTCATGGGTATTGTAGCATTTAGAGCCGTCCACCAAAACTCAGAGAAAAAACTACTACACAGTTTCTAAGAAACCAAGTGTAAATACGTAACCGTTATATTTCAGGTGCAGCGGTACGAAGGAGCCTCCACCATCTATGGTCCGCACACGCTCAGTGCGTACCTGCACAGGTACCGAGGCCTGGCCAGAGCCATCGCACAGGTGAGACCGGACCACACCTTTGATGATGTAATGAGGAGCCGCTCATGTGTGTTCTTACAGTACAATTATACTGTGTCAACAGAATCTACGTCAAAACACAGTAAAAATACTGACAGTAAAAGTACTAATACTACGGTCTAAAAATACTGTTACAGTAATAGTACTAATACCACAGTTTTAAAATACTTAAACAGTAAAAGTACGAATACCGCACTGTAAAAAGGCAGTTACAGTAAAAGTACTAATACCGCACTGTACAAATAGTGTTTAAATTTGCACTCCCTCTGGAGGTCAGAACTATTTTAGTGTCATTGTGACTTCCTCTTCCAGAGGACATCATCATCATCATCATCTCTGACACTTAGAAATGACAGGAAAAAAGCATCCTCATGTTTTTAAGGTTTCTTCACTCCACCTGGTTCTCCTGTGTTCCTTGTTTTTAGAACAGAGTGTCGGAGCTGCCGCTCGGCCCTCAGCCTCCGTTCTTCCGGAAGAATCTCTTCAATCTGCTGCCTGCACCGACCGTGGACAGGAAACCAGAGAACAGCAGTTTTGGAGACGTCCTGGAGCAGGTGTACCCCGTCTACAGACAGGTGGGGGTCTTTCTCTGGGGTGTCCCTCAGGGCTCCGTACTGGGCCCGGTATGGAGACTTGAGGCATCCCTCAGTGCTCCATAGTGGGCCCGGTATGGAGCCTTAAGGCTTCTCAGTGCTCCGTAGTGGGCCCGGTATGGAGCCTTGAGGCCTCCCTCAGGGCTCCGTACTGGGCCCAGTAGTTTCAGTCCTCTTTCAGTTTCAACTAAAGCGTTATGCTGACGACACCCTGCTGTTTGTACGTGAACACACATAAACATGTTTGAACGTGTCCTTCAGGGTGATGTCGTCTCCGTCACGTTCGTAGCAGGAAACCCCAGAAACTCTGGAGACATCGTAAGACCAAAAACTTGTTTCCTTAGTTTTGTACTTTGTTTCCTTGATTCCTCTTTGTAGTGTTACTTTCCTCTCTAACCTCCTCGGTGTTGTCGTCCGTCACAGAGAGATAAAACTTTGGTGACTGTGGAGATTTATGACAACAGAACAGACACCTGGAAGATCGTCCACACTGATGCATCATGGGAGACCAGGTATGTCAGTGTTTAGTAGGTTTGATGTGAAGGCCAGTGGTGGAGAAAGTATCCTTTATTTTAGTAAAAGTTCTAATACCATGGTTTAAAAATCAGAATCAGCTTTATTGGCCATGTATGTGTGCGCATACATGGAATTTGACTCCGGTTACACATTACTCTCATTGTACATACACACATATGAAATATATACAATAAACAAGAGAAATATAAGAAAAACAAGGACATTTAACAGCTATATACAATATAAGTATAAATATATCCCAAACAAAAGTGTGTATGTATATATATATAAAATACAATAGTGCAAACAAAGGTAGTGCAATATGACTTATTTATTGATCATCAGAGTGACGGCCAGTGGAAAGAAGCTGTTCCTGTGTCTGGTGGTTTTGGCGTACAGAGCCCTGTAGCGCCTACCAGAGGGGAGGAGTTGGAATAGCTTGTGTCCAGGGTGTGAAGGGTCTGCAGTGATCTTTCCTGCCCGTTTCCTGACTCTGGAGGTGAACAAGTCCAGGATGGAGGGCAGGCTGGAACCAATGATCCTCTCTGCAGACCTGACAATCCGTTGTAGTCTGTTCCTGTCCTGTTTGGTGGCCGATCCAAACCACACAGTGATGGAGGAGCAGAGAACAGACTGGATGATGGCTGAGTAGAACAGGATCAGCAGCTCCTGAGGTAGGTTGAACTTCCTGAGCTGGCGCAGGAAGTACAACCTCTGCTGGGCCGTTTTCGTGATGGTGTTGATGTTGGGAGCCCACTTCAGGTCTGGGAGATTGTGGATCCCAGAAACTTGAAGGTCTCCACAGCAGACACAGTGCTGTTGAGTATGGTGAGGGGGGGCAGTGTTGGGGGGCTCCTCCTGAAGTCCACTGTCATCTCCACAGTTTTGAGCTTGTTTAGCTCCAGGTTGTTCAGACCACACCAGAGGACCAGCTGTTCAACCTCCCGCCTGTACGCAGACTCATCACCGTCCCTGATGAGGCCGATGATCGTTGTGTCGTCTGCGAACTTCAGGAGCTTGACCGTTGGGTCCTCTGAGGTGCAGTCGTTGGTGTAGAGGGAGAAGAGCAGTGGGGAGAGCACACACCCCTGGGGGGCGCCAATGTTGATAGTCCGGGTGCTGGATGTGATTTTTCCCAGCCTCACCTGCTGCGTCCTGTCAGTCAGGAAGTTAGTGATCCACTGACAGGTGGAGGCTGCACAGTGAGCTGGGAGAGTTTGGGTTGGAGTATTGCTGGGATGATGGTGTTGAACGCGGAGCTGAAGTCCACAAACAGAACCCTTGCATATGACCCTGGGGAGTCGAGGTGCAGTCAACATGGGACTGCATCATCCACCGACCTGTTTGCACGGTAGGCAAACTGCAGAGAGTCCAGCAGGGGTCCTGTGATGTTCTTCAGATGGGTCAACACCAGTCTCTCAAAGGATTTCATGACCACAGACGTCAGGGCGACGGGCCTGTAGTCTTTTAATCCTGTGATGGAGGATTTCTTGGGGACCGGGATGATCGTGGAGCGTTTGAAGCATGAGGGGACTTCACATAGCTCCAGTGATCGGTTGAAGATCTGTGTGAAGATGGGGGCCAGCTGGTCAGCACAGACTTTCAGGCAGGAGGGTGACACACCGTCTGGGCCTGGTGCCTTCCTGATCTTCTGTCTGTGGAAGAGCCGACTCACATCCTCTTTGCAGATCCTCAGTGCTGGTGGGGGGTCGGTTGGGATGATCTATTAGTGATGATCTATTAATACTATTAGTTAAAGTAATAATAGTACACTGCAAAAGTACTCTATTACAGTAAAAGTACTAATACCACACCCCAAAAAAACTGTTACAGTAATACTGTTAGTTAAAGTATTAATACCACGGTTTCAAAATACTGTTATATCTTAAGTAATAATACCACCTTGAGAAATGCTGTCACAGTAAAAGTACTAATAGCACACAGTAGAAATACTCTGTTACAGTAAGTATAAAATCAGTATAAATGATTAAATGAAGTAAAAGTATTGTGTGTACTGTGACTGGTGTACTATTACATATTCTATCATTAGATTAATATTACTCGTGTATTAATGTAAAATCATGCATTAATCTGCTGAAACTTCACCACCAGGACAGAATGTGTTCGGGTTGATGATTTAAACACCAACCTTTGACTCCAGCTGTCTCTGAGGACGTTTCGTGTGGTCCGTCTCTGAGGACGTTTCGTGTGGTCCGTCTCTGAGGACGTTGCGTGTGGTCTGTCTCTGAGGACGTTGCGTGTGGTCCGTCTCCGAGGACGTTTCGTGTGGTCCGTCTCCGAGGACGTTTCGTGTGGTCCGTCTCCGAGGACGTTTCGTGTGGTCCGTCTCCGAGGACGTTTCGTGTGGTCTGTCTCCGAGGACGTTTCGTGTGGTCTGTCTCTGAGGACGTTTCGTGTGGTCTGTCTCTGCAGGTTTCACTGGCTGAAGGGTTCGAACCAGCGGAGTAACTCCACCATCGAGTGGCACGTCCCCCTGTCGGCCCCCAGCGGCTCCTACAGGATCAAACACTACGGACACTACAAGAACAGGACGGGCTGGCAGACCTTCATCACGCCGTACGAAGGCACGTCCGACGTCTTCAGGGTCTCTGCCAGCTTCTACCATCAGTGAACTTCAGCACAATTCATGAAGGGAAACCTTCTGCTGTCAAATGTATTTATTTAGAAACCAGTCACATCTAAATGTACAAATACTGTCCATACCATCATGTGCATGTTCTTAATATGAAATAAAATATACAGAGACATGATCAAAGAGTCCTCAATGGTAGCAACAACCATAATAGTATGAGTGTGTTTGTTGACAATACTTGTGTATTTATACTTTAGTTACATCTTCAATGCAGGACTTGCAATTAAGTATTTTTACTTTGTGGTATTACAACTTTAACGTCAAGTAAAGGATCTGAAAACATACCACAGTATGTAAACATTCATTCTTCTCATATTGAGCAACATTTCAACCTTAAATCATCTTCAGGTCACAATCTGCTGATTCTGAATAATACAAAAATGACAACATTTGTGTTGATAGCAAAAATATTTAATTAGAAATTGTATAGAAACTGTATAGAAACTCATGAAGCGAAGCAGAACATCCCAACAGAGGGAGTTCTTTATGACTCACAGCATGAACGAGTTCACAACATCAACAGGTCGGTTCATGTTCCACGTTTTATTCTGATGAAAACACTCGAGCTACAATTTACCTTCTCAGTTTTCCAATCATGTTAAAATAAAAACGTATTTGTTGGCTGTAATTTGTTCACTTGCAGGTTTTTCAGAGATAAAGATTTAATCTGGATTCATAGTCGACGTATACGACGCTTCATATCTGTGTTTACATTCATTCACTTAACGTTAACGTAGCACCACGTTGCCACAGAGACCCAGGTTCAAAACACCGTAAAGGCATGTACACGCAAGAGGCAGTGTTATGAAAATATCAATCTTTTATTGGTACAAATATAACTCTGTGGTTTAAACCAGTGACAGCTGGTTTAGCGGGCAGGACTTCACAGACCAGGTGCCCAGACAGGCACCACAAACAACTTAAAGCAAAAGAAACGAAACAAAAGACCAACGCAGCGTCCCACTAATGACTGTTCAGCAACCCAGCAACCCAGCCCCCCTCCCCCAGCTACCATTGGGTGCACTGCTCAGGAAGCTCTGAACCAGCCATCCCCTGCGTACTGGATGCTCCCAGACACGGCGCTACCGACGCAACTTATCATGCGGCCTCACGCTGCGTCTCCGCTTGTTTTGCGGGAGAGAAAGTAGAGACACAGAGTCCTGGTTCAGCTCATTCAGGACTCTGGTCCACCTGGAGACACAGGGTCCTGGTTCAGCTCATTCAGGACTCTGGTCCACCTGGAGACACACACTTTCTTATGCACGACATTTCGGTTCATTTTCGGTGAGAATATAAACGTGAAGCAAAAAATGATTGTAGTGGACACATCTTAATTAAAAATGACATTCTTTAATTGGCCCTGGGCTAAGCATTATTGGATTGAAGCGTGACACTGACGAGCGGTGAGACTATTTGAACTTTTATGTGCGTCTAACAAACCTAGAAGAACCTCGTCATCGAGGCAAAGACTGGACGACGCATCGTAACCTCCCTTCGTTCCGTCTCATGCATTCGATGAAGGAAACGCAACAACTCGCCGTCTGGTCTCATATTATTGATCTTTATTCTAAAATATTTGATTGATAGAAACTCCAAACCTCTGAAATGAGGTACGAAGTTGCTGCAGGACGTCTCGTCTTCACTGATCAATCCAGAGGACACAATGATCATGTTGCATATTAAACACTAAACTTTGGATAAAAAATAAATTCCTGTGCTCTGATACGAATACATTTGTCTCCATCTCTCCACGTCGTCCAGCAGATCTCAACATACAGAATAACAATCATTTCTACGTTTCCACACAGTTCAGTTGAACCTCATCAGCTCCTTCACAGGTTTGTTTAGTCCGACAACATTAAAGGAAAACATTCTTAAATAAACTTGTCTTAAAAGTGCTTTCAGACGGACAGTTTGGTATAAAATACAGAAGCTTAAACGTCCTCGTCTCTGCAGACTAAATGGTTCAGAATGAGGATGCAGGTAAATAAATACACACTGATGCTGGTATACAAGTTTCCACTGACACACATCTCTTTTTTACTTAATAAAACTTTTCTGGAGTATTTACAGTATTTACAGCTTGGAGAGGAAGAAAATAATAAAAATCAGTTTCTACCGACATGTGAGCGTTCTTTATAACATAAAGATATAAACATATCCATTTCAATGTTAACATGCTACCTTAACATGCTAATTGTGCTACGCTAACATGCTAACGTTACGCACGGCCAGCCAGGCTACCTGTTTCTTTTATGCTAAGCTCACGCAGTGAATGAGAAGTCAAAGCTTCATGTGTTAAATCTGCATTCTCTCTAGTGACCACCAGGGGGCGACTCCTCTGGTTGTATAGAAGTCTATGAGAAAATGACTCTACTTCTCTCTTGATTTATTACCTCAGTAAACATTGTAAACATGAGTTTATGGTCTCAATCTCTAGTTTCAAGTCTTCTTCAATACAGCATGATGTTCATTTAGTAACTTATGGTCCATTAGGAGTCAAACAGACCATAGAAAAACAAGAAGATGGCAACAGATAAAAACCAAGATGGGACTCCAAAACGTTGAGCTTTTCTTTTAAATCAACATATTCATACTTCCACTGGCATTATGAACTTGATGCAGCCAACGTCGCTGAAGGATAAATAAAGCGTGACCTACCACCACTTCCCTCCTCTGCACAGGAAATATCATTATTATCCTCTCAGAAAATCACATTTCTGGGAGCTCCGGTTTCCTCTCACATGGTTTTGGTGACTTCCTGTTTGCTGAGGAGGACTTCCAGGAGGCGGAGCTTAGCCTTGAGCTGTTTGTAGTCCTGGTACTCCTCCTTCATTGGACTGCGATCCTCCTTCTGGCAGATTCTATCAGTAAAACAAAAGATGAGTTAAATAGGAAACCAGATGTGACTCAGATCTGTGTGAATGGCACTAATCTCATCTTTTCAACTCTGTTTAACAACTGTTGCTCGTTTAAATAAGATCAGTAACGCCTTTAATCTGTAGTCCTTCTGTTTTGGTGGTTTAAAACTCCGGAGTAGTGAGGACGCTAGATGTTAACGTAGCAAAATATATGCGTTCTAAAGATAGACTGAATATAAGTAGTGACCCGTTGGTTTGTGGATGTTTTGAAGCCACCAGTTCGTCGATTTGTCCGTCGCCATCTTGTTTTTTTGCAACCAGTGAACAGGAAGTGACCATATGTGGACTGAGGAGGAGTGACGTAGAGACACCGTATACGACTCTGGTAGAGACCTGTCAATCACCGTGTAGCCCCGCCCTAAAGCAT
>NW_022281521.1:0-10715 GCF_004355925.1 Anarrhichthys ocellatus | reverse complement strand
TGACTTACAAAGAGCAGTTTAACGTGTAACAGATACAGGCCTAGGCAGGCAGTCCTTGATAATATCCCTAAACACAGCTTCATGGGAACTCACTAATCATTGTTTGCTCACAGGACTGCTTGCAAAACGTAAATTACCTGTCCGTGTATATGTGTGTGTGTGTGTGCGTGTGTGTGTGTGTGTGTTTCCCCGTCATGAGTCCCCCTCAGCTGGAGGGACTTTTCCAGTTTAGTCCAGAGTCTATTTATAATCTGTCGCTGACACATAGAGCAGCTGAGAATATAATGTCGCCTCCGACACACACAAACACCCTGAATGATAAAAGTTAAAGATCTCATACCAAGTATTGATATTTGTATATCATACAGCGTCCTTATTGTGTTCCCAAATATAAAGTCTATTCATAGAATTACAAAACGAGGCCTTCCTCTAATGTAAATGTTGTGTACTTCTTGGCACGAGGCTTGTGCCGCAATACAAATATTGAACTATATAATAATAGATTACACATCTACATGCATGGAGGAAACTTTCTTTTGTTTCTACACAGTGTAATCAGTTACTGTATATTTATCTATTTATGTGATTTTAACTCATAAGGTTGAATCATATGTAAGTGATGGGTCCAGTTTACCCATTACTTACATATGGGTAAACTGGACCCATAAATCAAAATTAGACCATTTGGGCGTCAAACTGGGAACACAAGATTCCAAGGGAGGATTTCTGTCATGCCTTCTCAATACCATGTGACGAATGCACATGGTATTGACATGTCACATGGTCAAATTTACATAGTAAAGCTTACAAATCATTTTCTAGTTTGAAATATGAAGTAGCACTGATGCAGTACTTTTGGGGTCTGAGAACTGGGTTAGTCTCTGAATGTGGTCTTATCTGGTTCCAAACATTCAGTACATTAAACAGGGAGGAATGTTTACATTAGTCTTGGTAATCATGCATCACATAAATATGACTTTTGTTTTGGAGTTGCAAAAGGAAGCTGTCTGTGTCCCCTACTTTTCTCACTAAACATCCTGATGTTATCACTCACCACAATGATCATTCATTTCCACAGCTACAGTGGTAGTATTCAGTTACTCTGTATGAATGTCAAGCCATATGACACGCCTTGTCTGGAGTCTGCAAACAATACATGGATGAAGTATGACTCTTTTATATATGAAAACCCAACACAGAAATACTTTTACTTGTGCCCTTGACAGAAGACATGCTGATAAGTGTTACGGATCAAATGTGGGAACAAAGACCACATACATCTGCCAGGCTAGTCCCTGGCGTTTCCGTTAAGAGACTGAACCTCAATGTCAGTGTCCCTCCATCCTCCCCGTCTCCCAGCAGTTTACTCTGCAGGCAGCTGCAGGTAAAAATAAAGCACGAAAGAAGGAAGAGGGGAGTCTCCACATGTGGGAACAGGAGTTTTTTAAAGTTGTTGTTTTGCCAGAGCTCCATCATGGTGAGGTTATGTTTATCTGAAACTATTCTGGGAATTGCATTTCCTGGTTCTTGCAGTTCAGTGACAGCTCTTAATTTGGACATGAATGTATCGTGTCACATTAAAATGGAGATTCCCCTGCATATAGGAACCTAATGGTTAATAGACATAATACACAAAGCAGCTTTGTTTTTAGCTTCATCATTTTTGATCAGTTCAGAATATATGGGGATGGGGAGGGGGCCTTGGTGGCAACTATGAGGTGAAGTCATTCTTCACCTCAACAATCCACTTCCTGTCTGCATGCCAGCTACCAGTTGGTGTGCATCCTGTTTTGAAGTCCAGGGCATTGCAATATATTTGAGTGTACATTTTGAACAATTAATCAGGCCAATAGGGACTGTTAAAAATCTTTCTTTCTAGGTATGGATGAACATGTTCTTGAGATGTATCTACCAATGGTGGAGTAATCAGATCCCTGCCGGTATCATGCCTCACAGCTCCATCTATGACCTTTGTAAATATAGCCTGGCCAAGCCAAACACCTGTGAGCTGTCCGTCAGAAGCACAGAGACGGCTACAGGCAGCGAGAGCATGCGCCACAATATTAATAAGGTCACAGAACGTTGTGCTGTCCCTGCAGCCATGTGGCAACAGTCTACGGCACAGTCACATGTATGACCTTTGAGCAGACTCTACGCACCATGAGATGCTGGGGTATCATATGTCATCAAAGGACATAAATATACGTTTTCATGATATAATTATTTTACACTGTGGCTCAGGATAAAAATAACATTCTCCGCTATGTTTGCAAATACTTGACTGTGGTTCTAAAAGACGCAGTGAAGCGTTAAGTGACGGTGCGAAACGTCGCAGTTTTACACACGTGGTCAACATGTGACATAAACGTGAACATTGTGAATTACTTGGTTAAGTTTAGGCAACAAAACTACTTGGTTAGGTTTTGGAAAAAAAAATCATGATTTGGGTTAAAATAAGTATTTAATTTGTTGATAATTTGTTACGTAACTATGTACGCAAGTTCACTTACAATAAGTCAACATGTTAACTTTGGTTTCACAACTAAATCATGGGTGAAAGTTCTGTGTTTGTTTGGACCATCCATCCACCCCAACCTCTTCCCTTAGCGGACTTTGTCACACTTTATACACCGGACTTCCTCCTTTGCTCCCGTCCCGTCATAATTACTACGGCCACTCAAGATTGCAGCCCAACAATTTTCAAACTACCTGCGTTGATCCAGCTTACCATCAGATGAAAACAACCTACTGAGCCAATTAGTAGGTAGGGTAGGGCCATACCACCTCAAACCTATGCTCCCAATGACAACTGATAACGGCCCTTTAATCTGTTGGTAACATTTGAGCTGGTCAGTAATACATGAAACAACCTTTGTGTCTTGATCATTTACATCCAGTTTATACTCATGTTCAAACTACACTCACTACTGTTCATCTAAACCATGTGTAATTGCCTTTTTACAATATTATGTACACAGACTACTTTATCTTGTAGCTCTTCTTTTTTTCTCACTATTCCCGTTTTTCTATTGGCTGCTTTTGAAATACACTGTTTGTGCCTCGAGTACTCCATTATTAAGTTTTGCCTTGTAAATTTGATGCCATTGCCTGTTTACACATCCAGTATATAAGAAACACTATTAGCATTCTTTTGGAATGATATTAGTCCAGTACTCACTTTTACTTTTATTGCTTTGTTCATGTTACCAAAATATCCGTCTCTTTAGCGGCTTAATGCTACACTATGTTGACCTGTTTGGTACTGGATGGGTAGCATCAGAGCTTTTACTGTGAAAGCTGCTGTAGCTGCTGCTGGAAACCAAGTTGAACAGAAACAGTAAAGTTGAGGGCCATTAAAACCAAAACAACCAGCTAAAAGAAGCTAAACCATTCCTTCACCATATTGTTGTCTCACAGATATTAAGGGTATAATTGTTCATACATATTTCTCCTTATAATAAACTACAAGTGATGCTTTTCACATTACATATTGTAATTTAACCTATTGTTCTCTTAAAAATATTGTTTAGTGCAGCTTTAAAGTTAGGAACAGTGGTAGTGTTAGGATTAGCAGGGAGCTAACAGTTGTACTGTTACGGTTAGCTGTATACTCACTTCGCTTGAGGCAACATGGTTGTGTCCCAAAGGCACAAGGCAGCCGGGGACAACAGTTGTCCGTGGTATGTGACACGGTGTTTGACCCAGCTCTGATGAGCCTGGTGACCGGCCATCACAAGGCTGTCATGATCATCAGTCATCTCTGTGTCTCTGCCTCAGCACAGCGCTACAGACTGTTGACTGGAGGACGAGGACATAAGAAGGCACTCAAGAATGACTCAGCTGAAAACACAACACCAACAAAACAATTGATAAACCCCCATCTCCTGCTTTATGACTGTAACAACTTAAAATCCATATTTGTTGTCTAAAAAAAAACTTCCCCCGGCTTAGCTGGTTTGCTGCTTTTACTTCCAATTTTCCATATTTTTACAAACTGTAACCAACAAGTAGTTGGTTTAGTCTAGTTCAGTATAAAGATGGGAGCAGGGAGAAACAGTTAGCCTAGCTTAATCAGAAGTGAAAGAAATAGTTTCAAAGGGTAAGCCGACTCTTCATTCCTCTCCCCTGCCTTCAGTCTAAGCTAGAACATCCTCGACCTCTCAACATTAGCAAACCGCTCAAAATGTCAGTGTTTCTTCGAATTAATAGTCCATCCAATTGTCCCATGGTACCTGCATGTGGTTGTTGCTAATTTAACTGCAGACTTGAAATTGAACTATTAGAGTACTGTAGGCTGCAATAAGAATGGAGGCGGTTGTACCCTAAACTTGTTGCCCTGTCTTGTAGCAGTTTCCTGTGTGAAAATCTAGTTTGAATACCTTTATTATTCTGATTTGCATTATTATATCTTTGGGGCCAGGTACAATTGATTTAGGCTGATAACATCAGTGTTGTATGCATTAATTCATATTTGCATGTGATCTGGACTGAGACTGAATAAATGTCAGTCAGTGCTCAAGGTGAAACAACCCTCAAGTGCTCACTTTTAACATTCAAAATTAATATTGAAAAGTTGATTTATTAGCCTCAAGGCTTTCACTGAATAATTGCAATAGTGACAGTGGTATAACTATTTTTTTACAAGACGCATTATTACACACTACTAGGAAATATGTGTAACCCTATAATCTAAATGTATACACTTGACAGGACAAGGAGGTGAACTTACAAGATTGATAACTACATACATGGGTATAAGCGATTGTGTGTGTGTGTGTGTGTGTGTGTTGGTAGGGATGGGCGAGGGCTGGCAGTGCTGGGCACAAGCTCAGATTGACGGTGGCTCCCTCCCACAGTCCTCTGTGCCTTGTACAAACACAGCCATAGTAGGAGAAGGGAACACACAACGGGCCTCTGTTACGGCTCCAAGGAAAGCACTCTGCACCTTCAGACGGTTCATTAAAAGGAGCATTCAATCCAAATCACTTCAAAACAAAGCAGAGGATCTGTGGAGAAGAGTGAGGGAGGTCAATCTACAGCGATTTTGATTTTAGGGGAACTTCTGGATTTCTGAAGCTGTGTTTCTGTCCATATTTAAAGCTTGGGAGCTAAAAGGGAAACTCCACTGATTTTACATATTCAAGTGTGTTTCCATGGGAAGTACTGTTAATGAGACACAAAAGTTGTATAAAGCCCTCAGTGTCTCCAAAGGGAGTTGTGTGAAGTATTTTAAAAGTCCTCAAGTGATGTCACTTGAGTCTGTTAGGTTCAAGAACCTCTCGAAACTATGGGAGAAACCACACTTGGTCCAGCCATGCCAAAAAGTCAGCCGGTTCCAATTATAATCAAAAGTATTTAATACTACAGAAGCTAAAACAATTGCAAAGTGAAGTACATTATTTACAGAATCTATGGAAATATTTACAGTATCAATATAGAAATATGATCTGCGGAAAAGCAGCCATACACACCACAGCCAGGAAGCTGGTTACCTGCCTGGATGAAATGAGATGAACAGGCCGAATCCCCTCTCAGAATTTCCTTATATAGTTTGTAAAAATTCACAAAATGTCCGCCTTTGTTTCTATTGGCTAAATCCAGCTAGCTCCTCCTTCTCGCATCAGCCAGCTGGAGGACCCTCGCGCAGGTGTGATGTTCCTTCTGCGTGTCCCTGTAATGCCTGTTTAGAAATCTTTGTCTGACCCTTGGCTATTCTTCACAGTTGAATACATTCAATGACTGTCTTTTATGGCTCAACACTTCTATGGTAAATATACTGTAAACATACCATACATCCGATAAGAATCTGCAACTCTGGCAAAGTCTTTGACAAGCTTTACAAGCATATTTGGTATAACCCAAGTACTTGTTAACATTTTACTAACCACCTCTAAGGTGCTATAAATCCTACTAGAAACACTTCTAATTACAAATCCTAAAACACACTTCTAAACCTAAATTTCCTACAGTCAGCATCAGTTGGGTCTGAAGAATACAAGTTTGAAAAGTAAAAAAAATCTGGAGGTGTGGAGTTAGAAAGAAGTGAGTTTAGCAGACCTCTGTAGCTGCTCATCTCCGCTCGAACCTTCAGGCTACGTTAGCCACTACTAGCATAACACCCCCATGCATCTCAAATAAAACTGGATACAGCGCTGGAGGCGGGGTTCTGTTCTTAATATGAAAGTTGCTCAAAAAAAAAAGTTCAACTCAAGAGTATAAAATGACCCAGATCTTCTGCCGATCTTCCGTAAAGAGCATGCTCACTAGCGTTTCCTTTAACCCCGCCTCCCAGCCACGCTGTCTCAGGCTCACTTGCAGGAGGAAGAAAAAGAACTCTGGATTTAGCTATTAGTGCATTTTACAATTTTTAAGACCTAATGATATAAATAAGGTATATTCAAGAGTTCAAGTGATTTACAAATATCTATTCCCCAATGTAATTCTACGGGGGGAAAGTATTTTAGGCCGAATAGCATCTTGTGACTGACCCGGAAATTGTAATTCCACATTCCATCCACAATGCCACGATGTATAGTTTGCTTAAAAAAGCCCCGTGCTCTTCCTGGGGGCTTGAACAAGCCCAAATCTCCCACCCAGCTGTGAACCGTTGACGTGCATTTTGACAAGAAAAAGAATGTCTGGAATAAAAAAAACAAAATTAAAAAAAAAAAGATGAGATCTCTGGATCCGCTGCATCGATTCTTTAATCAGTGTGGGACTCTGCTT
This sequence comes from Anarrhichthys ocellatus, assembly GCF_004355925.1. Classification (NCBI taxonomy): domain Eukaryota; kingdom Metazoa; phylum Chordata; class Actinopteri; order Perciformes; family Anarhichadidae; genus Anarrhichthys; species Anarrhichthys ocellatus. Next base: position 3,989 of record NW_022281521.1, on the reverse strand, counting down.
TATTACAACATGAAGTATGATAACACTGGACTCACCGAAATAAATACATCCGTTGCTACAATGAAATCTGATGGGATTTGGAGGTCACACTGAAGTCAACAAACCTGAAATGTTTGATGTATGTGTGAAATGTATCCAATCCATGATTTGGATCCATTCCAAAATTGAATGGGTTCCTCCTTGGTCCATGCTACACCCTTCCACCAAATTTCATGAGAATCGGGGCTGTTGTTTCTCTGTAATCCTGAAGTCAAACACACACGCACATAAAAAACAAACACAACCTCCTTGGTGGAGGTAATAACGGAGTAAATTAAAAAGGCAGAGTTGGAGAGTTGTTTGAGAAGAACCTGGTTGTACAAACAGCGTGAGGCTCAGTTTGTGCTGGAATATTATATGTGTCATTCAGCAGCTTTTATCTGACATCCAAACATATTAATACCAACATAGGTAAGGGGCACAAATGTAAATAAAATAAAGAATTAATGATGGATTCAGTGTGTAAATCTGCCCATGCTGTTTCTTAGTCTTCACACAGACCTGCAGCTGGACATTAGTTATTAGTGACATCTTGTGGTCACTTGTTGTACCTGCTACCTGCTCATTTAACAGGGAAGTATCATGACAAATTCTGTTTCAGTGTTTGTGCACACATTTCTCACATATCCCACTAACTGTGAAATAAGTCTGTTTTTTGTTTCACCATCAGAAAACATGTGACTCAACAAGCCATTTAGATGTGGTGTCTGTTCACCAACGTTAAAAAGGACATACTGTGTAAATGTTGTGTTTTTTCAGATTGTTCTACTGCCCCCATGTGGCCAAAAATGAATGCATCTGACATCCAGTAATCCAGAAGGCAGTGAAGAGAAAACGAAAAAAAAAGAAACACTTCTGACTTACACAACGTTGCAAGTCAGAAGCTGGTGGGCCGTAGACGGTCTGGGGTCCAGCTGTGAAGGTCAGGGTGTTTCGGGAGTTGAGGTTCTGGCTCTGTGTGCGAAAGCGGGGCCCGTCAGCTCTAGTGGAGTGGAGATGGTGCAGATGGACTGGGAGTACTGAGGCTCCTCACAGCTTTCTTCACCAACTGTCAGTTCACTGAGGTGGACACCTTCCAGCTCCGCATAATGCGGACCAGAGAAGAGCCTTATCACCGCACAGACCCGGGGAACCTGCAGGACAGTATCCTTGAAGGTGATGATCACCACCAGGCCCACCAGCAGGTAACCTGTGGAGAATGTCCAGCCTGTCAACATGTTATATTATGTTGACATAATATAACCATATGTCAACATATAGTTATATTAAAAAATATATTTTCAAATGTGCTTTTAAAAAATATTGTATTATTACAATGGTGGAGTTATGTTGTACAACCATGCACAAAATGATATGCGTTTTTAAGGCTAATTCTGATTGCGTGGAATGTGCAAAAAAATAAACAGCATTCACATAATCAAGTGGTCAAATGAAAATTACAGAATATATGAGTGAACAATTAAATGAATAAAGAAAATTATTTTAAAATGATTGTCAAAAAAAGTAATTGGGGAATTTAGACTCCAGGATTACTTCTAAAATTCTGCCAATGGGCCTGAAAGTGCCTCGTATGTAATTCATTCCATGAATGGTGACATTTCATTTGTTAGAGCCTAGAGCTGTCATACACAATAACATTAATGGTTTTAGTGCTGATCTTTTCTTTAAGCTGCATCAATCTTATTTCGTTTAGTTTTTTTGGCCAGTTTGGGGCAAACTCAGACATTTAAGTCCAATATTGACTCTCCTTTTAGCTCTGTTTTTTAGTCTCCACCACCTCCTGGGAAAAATATCTGTCTCTTTAGCTGCTAAATGCTTCATTATGTTCACCAGCTGGTCTCTAACTGTGTCTGTCTGATATTTGGTGCTCAGCAGGTTGAGTACAGTGGCTTTATCAGAACCTTTTAGCTAAAAACAGCTGCCTGCTGCTGCTGGAAAACACATTTGTTTGAAGGCCAAAACAAGCTAAAAGAGGCTAAAAATCTCTGTTGTCTCTTAGCTGCGGCTGAGTGGTGGTGAGGTACAGCAGTGTGTGTACTGGTAGTTCAGTTAGCTGTTAGCCAAACACACCATCCAAAACAACAACAACAACAACAACTACTATTTATTCCCCCACTGTGTCTCAGAGTAGCAGATGGGGGTCGGAGATGCACTTAGCCGTGTTATCACTAGCGGCCCCTCCCAGCCAGGGGCCAGTTAAGCGAGAAGGAGGAGTCAGCAGGCAGTCAGTGGAAGTATAAATCTGTCAATAAAAGGTGTTTTGAGAAAATGTGAGTCAGCGCAAACACAAGAGGCATGCAGCCATAACTGGCCACCGAAAATATGATGCAGTTTACTGCAGCAGAATGAGAGATTAGCCGTAGATAGACACATAGGTGCACACTCACTCACGGACACATGCACGCAGACACGCACATGAACTCCTGGCAGAGATAAAAACTAACATAATGCAATAGTTTATAAAAATGAGCCAAGGAGATACTCCAACTCCTCACCACATGTAAGTGCAGATGTGCACTTACATGTGGTGAGGAGTTGGAGTGTCTCCTTGGCTGACGGCTCCCAGTTTCTCCCCAGAGAGTTTCGTCCCTGGCCAACGGTGCTCAGGACGACAAAGCAGAAGAAAAGAGCATCCAGGAAGCTCCAGTCGGGCTCCATTGCACAGACCAGGAGGGCCGGGAGGAGGAAAAGGAAGACGAGGACGAGCACGGAGAGGAGGCCGACGTGGACGAAGGTGGCCCGGGTGTAGGGCAAACCCCAGTAAGTGTGCAGGTGGTGGACGGGAGCGTGGGTGACCGTGGGGAGGAGGAGGTTGGAGAGGAGGGTGAGGAGCAACAGGGTGAGGGGGATCCCCAGGGCGCAGTAGAAGATACAGAAGAGCTTGGCTTTGTCTGATTTGGGGGTGTAAGAGTCAGAACCTGAGGAAGAAAAGAGGGAAGAGGTCTACAGGGAAGATAGCACGAGTTGTCGCAAATACATTGGTACCCTATAAAGAAGGGATGTGGTACAGATAGACCACAATGTTTTGAAGGTTATTGCTGCAAACATAGCCTGAAAATATTCAAGCAAAAAAAATCAGCAATCCTGGTTGACCAATGTGAGGATTTGCTGCTTTACATCACTGTGATAAATTGTGATCAATATAAAAAGTTGCATCCCTATTTTAAATCTCGGCAGGTTTCTTGAGTGGCATACCCATGGTGGTCAGAGTGACGATGACAAAGTAGAGCGACGACACGAAATCATAGCGTCTCTCATCGGCGTCGGCCTTCAGAACCGCTACGTCGCTCTGGTGAGCGGAGAGAGCGTTCCCCAGCAGCTCGCTCAGCCCGCTCTCTCGGACGCAGGGGTTTTCCCGCAGGAAGGAGCGACGCAGCTCCTCCACCTCGGCCCTCAGCTCCACCTCCACGGGCTTCTCCACCACCGTGAACACCAGACCTCCCAGCAGAATGAAGAGCAGGTAGCAGAGAAGCAGGCAGGCAAACGCATTGACCTGGCAGAACAGTCCCAGCGAAGACACGAGCTGGACCATTGTTGTGTTCCTCTCCAGACTGCAACCAGATACTGAAAGCTAGTTAGGCTTTAAATATTTAGAAAGGTAGAGCGGTTCACCATGGATGGATTACTGAACGGGTCTACTGGGCTAGAGGCCAAGGGGGCCTAAAGTGTCAGGAGCCCCCCTGCCCTTCACAAAATGTCACTCAAAGAGAAACACACCAACCAAGAGACTCAAAATGACCACAAAGAAACACAAAACTACAAAGAGACACAAAACAACCTACACAGGAGATGCAAAACAGCTGCAAAGAGACTCACAATGACTGAGACAGGGCAAAACGACCAGACACAAAAAATCACTAGTGACACCAAAGCAACTACCAAGAGCTTCAAAACAACTACAAAGAGACGCAGAACTACAAAGAGACTCAAAACGACCACAAAGAGACGCA
>NW_022281520.1:0-10716 GCF_004355925.1 Anarrhichthys ocellatus | reverse complement strand
TGACTTACAAAGAGCAGTTTAACGTGTAACAGATACAGGCCTAGGCAAGCAGTCCTGTGAGCAAACAATGATTAGTGAGTTCCCATGAAGCTGTGTTTAGGGATATTATCAAGGACTGCCTGCAAAACGTAAATTACCTGTCCGTGTATATGTGTGTGTGTGTGTGCGTGTGTGTGTGTGTGTGTGTTTCCCCGTCATGAGTCCCCCTCAGCTGGAGGGACTTTTCCAGTTTAGTCCAGAGTCTATTTATAATCTGTCGCTGACACATAGAGCAGCTGAGAATATAATGTCGCCTCCGACACACACAAACACCCTGAATGATAAAAGTTAAAGATCTCATACCAAGTATTGATATTTGTATATCATACAGCGTCCTTATTGTGTTCCCAAATATAAAGTCTATTCATAGAATTACAAAACGAGGCCTTCCTCTAATGTAAATGTTGTGTACTTCTTGGCACGAGGCTTGTGCCGCAATACAAATATTGAACTATATAATAATAGATTACACATCTACATGCATGGAGGAAACTTTCTTTTGTTTCTACACAGTGTAATCAGTTACTGTATATTTATCTATTTATGTGATTTTAACTCATAAGGTTGAATCATATGTAAGTGATGGGTCCAGTTTACCCATTACTTACATATGGGTAAACTGGACCCATAAATCAAAATTAGACCATTTGGGCGTCAAACTGGGAACACAAGATTCCAAGGGAGGATTTCTGTCATGCCTTCTCAATACCATGTGACGAATGCACATGGTATTGACATGTCACATGGTCAAATTTACATAGTAAAGCTTACAAATCATTTTCTAGTTTGAAATATGAAGTAGCACTGATGCAGTACTTTTGGGGTCTGAGAACTGGGTTAGTCTCTGAATGTGGTCTTATCTGGTTCCAAACATTCAGTACATTAAACAGGGAGGAATGTTTACATTAGTCTTGGTAATCATGCATCACATAAATATGACTTTTGTTTTGGAGTTGCAAAAGGAAGCTGTCTGTGTCCCCTACTTTTCTCACTAAACATCCTGATGTTATCACTCACCACAATGATCATTCATTTCCACAGCTACAGTGGTAGTATTCAGTTACTCTGTATGAATGTCAAGCCATATGACACGCCTTGTCTGGAGTCTGCAAACAATACATGGATGAAGTATGACTCTTTTATATATGAAAACCCAACACAGAAATACTTTTACTTGTGCCCTTGACAGAAGACATGCTGATAAGTGTTACGGATCAAATGTGGGAACAAAGACCACATACATCTGCCAGGCTAGTCCCTGGCGTTTCCGTTAAGAGACTGAACCTCAATGTCAGTGTCCCTCCATCCTCCCCGTCTCCCAGCAGTTTACTCTGCAGGCAGCTGCAGGTAAAAATAAAGCACGAAAGAAGGAAGAGGGGAGTCTCCACATGTGGGAACAGGAGTTTTTTAAAGTTGTTGTTTTGCCAGAGCTCCATCATGGTGAGGTTATGTTTATCTGAAACTATTCTGGGAATTGCATTTCCTGGTTCTTGCAGTTCAGTGACAGCTCTTAATTTGGACATGAATGTATCGTGTCACATTAAAATGGAGATTCCCCTGCATATAGGAACCTAATGGTTAATAGACATAATACACAAAGCAGCTTTGTTTTTAGCTTCATCATTTTTGATCAGTTCAGAATATATGGGGATGGGGAGGGGGCCTTGGTGGCAACTATGAGGTGAAGTCATTCTTCACCTCAACAATCCACTTCCTGTCTGCATGCCAGCTACCAGTTGGTGTGCATCCTGTTTTGAAGTCCAGGGCATTGCAATATATTTGAGTGTACATTTTGAACAATTAATCAGGCCAATAGGGACTGTTAAAAATCTTTCTTTCTAGGTATGGATGAACATGTTCTTGAGATGTATCTACCAATGGTGGAGTAATCAGATCCCTGCCGGTATCATGCCTCACAGCTCCATCTATGACCTTTGTAAATATAGCCTGGCCAAGCCAAACACCTGTGAGCTGTCCGTCAGAAGCACAGAGACGGCTACAGGCAGCGAGAGCATGCGCCACAATATTAATAAGGTCACAGAACGTTGTGCTGTCCCTGCAGCCATGTGGCAACAGTCTACGGCACAGTCACATGTATGACCTTTGAGCAGACTCTACGCACCATGAGATGCTGGGGTATCATATGTCATCAAAGGACATAAATATACGTTTTCATGATATAATTATTTTACACTGTGGCTCAGGATAAAAATAACATTCTCCGCTATGTTTGCAAATACTTGACTGTGGTTCTAAAAGACGCAGTGAAGCGTTAAGTGACGGTGCGAAACGTCGCAGTTTTACACACGTGGTCAACATGTGACATAAACGTGAACATTGTGAATTACTTGGTTAAGTTTAGGCAACAAAACTACTTGGTTAGGTTTTGGAAAAAAAAATCATGATTTGGGTTAAAATAAGTATTTAATTTGTTGATAATTTGTTACGTAACTATGTACGCAAGTTCACTTACAATAAGTCAACATGTTAACTTTGGTTTCACAACTAAATCATGGGTGAAAGTTCTGTGTTTGTTTGGACCATCCATCCACCCCAACCTCTTCCCTTAGCGGACTTTGTCACACTTTATACACCGGACTTCCTCCTTTGCTCCCGTCCCGTCATAATTACTACGGCCACTCAAGATTGCAGCCCAACAATTTTCAAACTACCTGCGTTGATCCAGCTTACCATCAGATGAAAACAACCTACTGAGCCAATTAGTAGGTAGGGTAGGGCCATACCACCTCAAACCTATGCTCCCAATGACAACTGATAACGGCCCTTTAATCTGTTGGTAACATTTGAGCTGGTCAGTAATACATGAAACAACCTTTGTGTCTTGATCATTTACATCCAGTTTATACTCATGTTCAAACTACACTCACTACTGTTCATCTAAACCATGTGTAATTGCCTTTTTACAATATTATGTACACAGACTACTTTATCTTGTAGCTCTTCTTTTTTTCTCACTATTCCCGTTTTTCTATTGGCTGCTTTTGAAATACACTGTTTGTGCCTCGAGTACTCCATTATTAAGTTTTGCCTTGTAAATTTGATGCCATTGCCTGTTTACACATCCAGTATATAAGAAACACTATTAGCATTCTTTTGGAATGATATTAGTCCAGTACTCACTTTTACTTTTATTGCTTTGTTCATGTTACCAAAATATCCGTCTCTTTAGCGGCTTAATGCTACACTATGTTGACCTGTTTGGTACTGGATGGGTAGCATCAGAGCTTTTACTGTGAAAGCTGCTGTAGCTGCTGCTGGAAACCAAGTTGAACAGAAACAGTAAAGTTGAGGGCCATTAAAACCAAAACAACCAGCTAAAAGAAGCTAAACCATTCCTTCACCATATTGTTGTCTCACAGATATTAAGGGTATAATTGTTCATACATATTTCTCCTTATAATAAACTACAAGTGATGCTTTTCACATTACATATTGTAATTTAACCTATTGTTCTCTTAAAAATATTGTTTAGTGCAGCTTTAAAGTTAGGAACAGTGGTAGTGTTAGGATTAGCAGGGAGCTAACAGTTGTACTGTTACGGTTAGCTGTATACTCACTTCGCTTGAGGCAACATGGTTGTGTCCCAAAGGCACAAGGCAGCCGGGGACAACAGTTGTCCGTGGTATGTGACACGGTGTTTGACCCAGCTCTGATGAGCCTGGTGACCGGCCATCACAAGGCTGTCATGATCATCAGTCATCTCTGTGTCTCTGCCTCAGCACAGCGCTACAGACTGTTGACTGGAGGACGAGGACATAAGAAGGCACTCAAGAATGACTCAGCTGAAAACACAACACCAACAAAACAATTGATAAACCCCCATCTCCTGCTTTATGACTGTAACAACTTAAAATCCATATTTGTTGTCTAAAAAAAAACTTCCCCCGGCTTAGCTGGTTTGCTGCTTTTACTTCCAATTTTCCATATTTTTACAAACTGTAACCAACAAGTAGTTGGTTTAGTCTAGTTCAGTATAAAGATGGGAGCAGGGAGAAACAGTTAGCCTAGCTTAATCAGAAGTGAAAGAAATAGTTTCAAAGGGTAAGCCGACTCTTCATTCCTCTCCCCTGCCTTCAGTCTAAGCTAGAACATCCTCGACCTCTCAACATTAGCAAACCGCTCAAAATGTCAGTGTTTCTTCGAATTAATAGTCCATCCAATTGTCCCATGGTACCTGCATGTGGTTGTTGCTAATTTAACTGCAGACTTGAAATTGAACTATTAGAGTACTGTAGGCTGCAATAAGAATGGAGGCGGTTGTACCCTAAACTTGTTGCCCTGTCTTGTAGCAGTTTCCTGTGTGAAAATCTAGTTTGAATACCTTTATTATTCTGATTTGCATTATTATATCTTTGGGGCCAGGTACAATTGATTTAGGCTGATAACATCAGTGTTGTATGCATTAATTCATATTTGCATGTGATCTGGACTGAGACTGAATAAATGTCAGTCAGTGCTCAAGGTGAAACAACCCTCAAGTGCTCACTTTTAACATTCAAAATTAATATTGAAAAGTTGATTTATTAGCCTCAAGGCTTTCACTGAATAATTGCAATAGTGACAGTGGTATAACTATTTTTTTACAAGACGCATTATTACACACTACTAGGAAATATGTGTAACCCTATAATCTAAATGTATACACTTGACAGGACAAGGAGGTGAACTTACAAGATTGATAACTACATACATGGGTATAAGCGATTGTGTGTGTGTGTGTGTGTGTGTGTTGGTAGGGATGGGCGAGGGCTGGCAGTGCTGGGCACAAGCTCAGATTGACGGTGGCTCCCTCCCACAGTCCTCTGTGCCTTGTACAAACACAGCCATAGTAGGAGAAGGGAACACACAACGGGCCTCTGTTACGGCTCCAAGGAAAGCACTCTGCACCTTCAGACGGTTCATTAAAAGGAGCATTCAATCCAAATCACTTCAAAACAAAGCAGAGGATCTGTGGAGAAGAGTGAGGGAGGTCAATCTACAGCGATTTTGATTTTAGGGGAACTTCTGGATTTCTGAAGCTGTGTTTCTGTCCATATTTAAAGCTTGGGAGCTAAAAGGGAAACTCCACTGATTTTACATATTCAAGTGTGTTTCCATGGGAAGTACTGTTAATGAGACACAAAAGTTGTATAAAGCCCTCAGTGTCTCCAAAGGGAGTTGTGTGAAGTATTTTAAAAGTCCTCAAGTGATGTCACTTGAGTCTGTTAGGTTCAAGAACCTCTCGAAACTATGGGAGAAACCACACTTGGTCCAGCCATGCCAAAAAGTCAGCCGGTTCCAATTATAATCAAAAGTATTTAATACTACAGAAGCTAAAACAATTGCAAAGTGAAGTACATTATTTACAGAATCTATGGAAATATTTACAGTATCAATATAGAAATATGATCTGCGGAAAAGCAGCCATACACACCACAGCCAGGAAGCTGGTTACCTGCCTGGATGAAATGAGATGAACAGGCCGAATCCCCTCTCAGAATTTCCTTATATAGTTTGTAAAAATTCACAAAATGTCCGCCTTTGTTTCTATTGGCTAAATCCAGCTAGCTCCTCCTTCTCGCATCAGCCAGCTGGAGGACCCTCGCGCAGGTGTGATGTTCCTTCTGCGTGTCCCTGTAATGCCTGTTTAGAAATCTTTGTCTGACCCTTGGCTATTCTTCACAGTTGAATACATTCAATGACTGTCTTTTATGGCTCAACACTTCTATGGTAAATATACTGTAAACATACCATACATCCGATAAGAATCTGCAACTCTGGCAAAGTCTTTGACAAGCTTTACAAGCATATTTGGTATAACCCAAGTACTTGTTAACATTTTACTAACCACCTCTAAGGTGCTATAAATCCTACTAGAAACACTTCTAATTACAAATCCTAAAACACACTTCTAAACCTAAATTTCCTACAGTCAGCATCAGTTGGGTCTGAAGAATACAAGTTTGAAAAGTAAAAAAAATCTGGAGGTGTGGAGTTAGAAAGAAGTGAGTTTAGCAGACCTCTGTAGCTGCTCATCTCCGCTCGAACCTTCAGGCTACGTTAGCCACTACTAGCATAACACCCCCATGCATCTCAAATAAAACTGGATACAGCGCTGGAGGCGGGGTTCTGTTCTTAATATGAAAGTTGCTCAAAAAAAAAAGTTCAACTCAAGAGTATAAAATGACCCAGATCTTCTGCCGATCTTCCGTAAAGAGCATGCTCACTAGCGTTTCCTTTAACCCCGCCTCCCAGCCACGCTGTCTCAGGCTCACTTGCAGGAGGAAGAAAAAGAACTCTGGATTTAGCTATTAGTGCATTTTACAATTTTTAAGACCTAATGATATAAATAAGGTATATTCAAGAGTTCAAGTGATTTACAAATATCTATTCCCCAATGTAATTCTACGGGGGGAAAGTATTTTAGGCCGAATAGCATCTTGTGACTGACCCGGAAATTGTAATTCCACATTCCATCCACAATGCCACGATGTATAGTTTGCTTAAAAAAGCCCCGTGCTCTTCCTGGGGGCTTGAACAAGCCCAAATCTCCCACCCAGCTGTGAACCGTTGACGTGCATTTTGACAAGAAAAAGAATGTCTGGAATAAAAAAAACAAAATTAAAAAAAAAAAGATGAGATCTCTGGATCCGCTGCATCGATTCTTTAATCAGTGTGGGACTCTGCTTTATTACAACATGAAGTATGATAACACTGGACTCACCGAAATAAATACATCCGTTGCTACAATGAAATCTGATGGGATTTGGAGGTCACACTGAAGTCAACAAACCTGAAATGTTTGATGTATGTGTGAAATGTATCCAATCCATGATTTGGATCCATTCCAAAATTGAATGGGTTCCTCCTTGGTCCATGCTACACCCTTCCACCAAATTTCATGAGAATCGGGGCTGTTGTTTCTCTGTAATCCTGAAGTCAAACACACACGCACATAAAAAACAAACACAACCTCCTTGGTGGAGGTAATAACGGAGTAAATTAAAAAGGCAGAGTTGGAGAGTTGTTTGAGAAGAACCTGGTTGTACAAACAGCGTGAGGCTCAGTTTGTGCTGGAATATTATATGTGTCATTCAGCAGCTTTTATCTGACATCCAAACATATTAATACCAACATAGGTAAGGGGCACAAATGTAAATAAAATAAAGAATTAATGATGGATTCAGTGTGTAAATCTGCCCATGCTGTTTCTTAGTCTTCACACAGACCTGCAGCTGGACATTAGTTATTAGTGACATCTTGTGGTCACTTGTTGTACCTGCTACCTGCTCATTTAACAGGGAAGTATCATGACAAATTCTGTTTCAGTGTTTGTGCACACATTTCTCACATATCCCACTAACTGTGAAATAAGTCTGTTTTTTGTTTCACCATCAGAAAACATGTGACTCAACAAGCCATTTAGATGTGGTGTCTGTTCACCAACGTTAAAAAGGACATACTGTGTAAATGTTGTGTTTTTTCAGATTGTTCTACTGCCCCCATGTGGCCAAAAATGAATGCATCTGACATCCAGTAATCCAGAAGGCAGTGAAGAGAAAACGAAAAAAAAGAAACACTTCTGACTTACACAACGTTGCAAGTCAGAAGCTGGTGGGCCGTAGACGGTCTGGGGTCCAGCTGTGAAGGTCAGGGTGTTTCGGGAGTTGAGGTTCTGGCTCTGTGTGCGAAAGCGGGGCCCGTCAGCTCTAGTGGAGTGGAGATGGTGCAGATGGACTGGGAGTACTGAGGCTCCTCACAGCTTTCTTCACCAACTGTCAGTTCACTGAGGTGGACACCTTCCAGCTCCGCATAATGCGGACCAGAGAAGAGCCTTATCACCGCACAGACCCGGGGAACCTGCAGGACAGTATCCTTGAAGGTGATGATCACCACCAGGCCCACCAGCAGGTAACCTGTGGAGAATGTCCAGCCTGTCAACATGTTATATTATGTTGACATAATATAACCATATGTCAACATATAGTTATATTAAAAAATATATTTTCAAATGTGCTTTTAAAAAATATTGTATTATTACAATGGTGGAGTTATGTTGTACAACCATGCACAAAATGATATGCGTTTTTAAGGCTAATTCTGATTGCGTGGAATGTGCAAAAAAATAAACAGCATTCACATAATCAAGTGGTCAAATGAAAATTACAGAATATATGAGTGAACAATTAAATGAATAAAGAAAATTATTTTAAAATGATTGTCAAAAAAAGTAATTGGGGAATTTAGACTCCAGGATTACTTCTAAAATTCTGCCAATGGGCCTGAAAGTGCCTCGTATGTAATTCATTCCATGAATGGTGACATTTCATTTGTTAGAGCCTAGAGCTGTCATACACAATAACATTAATGGTTTTAGTGCTGATCTTTTCTTTAAGCTGCATCAATCTTATTTCGTTTAGTTTTTTTGGCCAGTTTGGGGCAAACTCAGACATTTAAGTCCAATATTGACTCTCCTTTTAGCTCTGTTTTTTAGTCTCCACCACCTCCTGGGAAAAATATCTGTCTCTTTAGCTGCTAAATGCTTCATTATGTTCACCAGCTGGTCTCTAACTGTGTCTGTCTGATATTTGGTGCTCAGCAGGTTGAGTACAGTGGCTTTATCAGAACCTTTTAGCTAAAAACAGCTGCCTGCTGCTGCTGGAAAACACATTTGTTTGAAGGCCAAAACAAGCTAAAAGAGGCTAAAAATCTCTGTTGTCTCTTAGCTGCGGCTGAGTGGTGGTGAGGTACAGCAGTGTGTGTACTGGTAGTTCAGTTAGCTGTTAGCCAAACACACCATCCAAAACAACAACAACAACAACAACTACTATTTATTCCCCCACTGTGTCTCAGAGTAGCAGATGGGGGTCGGAGATGCACTTAGCCGTGTTATCACTAGCGGCCCCTCCCAGCCAGGGGCCAGTTAAGCGAGAAGGAGGAGTCAGCAGGCAGTCAGTGGAAGTATAAATCTGTCAATAAAAGGTGTTTTGAGAAAATGTGAGTCAGCGCAAACACAAGAGGCATGCAGCCATAACTGGCCACCGAAAATATGATGCAGTTTACTGCAGCAGAATGAGAGATTAGCCGTAGATAGACACATAGGTGCACACTCACTCACGGACACATGCACGCAGACACGCACATGAACTCCTGGCAGAGATAAAAACTAACATAATGCAATAGTTTATAAAAATGAGCCAAGGAGATACTCCAACTCCTCACCACATGTAAGTGCAGATGTGCACTTACATGTGGTGAGGAGTTGGAGTGTCTCCTTGGCTGACGGCTCCCAGTTTCTCCCCAGAGAGTTTCGTCCCTGGCCAACGGTGCTCAGGACGACAAAGCAGAAGAAAAGAGCATCCAGGAAGCTCCAGTCGGGCTCCATTGCACAGACCAGGAGGGCCGGGAGGAGGAAAAGGAAGACGAGGACGAGCACGGAGAGGAGGCCGACGTGGACGAAGGTGGCCCGGGTGTAGGGCAAACCCCAGTAAGTGTGCAGGTGGTGGACGGGAGCGTGGGTGACCGTGGGGAGGAGGAGGTTGGAGAGGAGGGTGAGGAGCAACAGGGTGAGGGGGATCCCCAGGGCGCAGTAGAAGATACAGAAGAGCTTGGCTTTGTCTGATTTGGGGGTGTAAGAGTCAGAACCTGAGGAAGAAAAGAGGGAAGAGGTCTACAGGGAAGATAGCACGAGTTGTCGCAAATACATTGGTACCCTATAAAGAAGGGATGTGGTACAGATAGACCACAATGTTTTGAAGGTTATTGCTGCAAACATAGCCTGAAAATATTCAAGCAAAAAAAATCAGCAATCCTGGTTGACCAATGTGAGGATTTGCTGCTTTACATCACTGTGATAAATTGTGATCAATATAAAAAGTTGCATCCCTATTTTAAATCTCGGCAGGTTTCTTGAGTGGCATACCCATGGTGGTCAGAGTGACGATGACAAAGTAGAGCGACGACACGAAATCATAGCGTCTCTCATCGGCGTCGGCCTTCAGAACCGCTACGTCGCTCTGGTGAGCGGAGAGAGCGTTCCCCAGCAGCTCGCTCAGCCCGCTCTCTCGGACGCAGGGGTTTTCCCGCAGGAAGGAGCGACGCAGCTCCTCCACCTCGGCCCTCAGCTCCACCTCCACGGGCTTCTCCACCACCGTGAACACCAGACCTCCCAGCAGAATGAAGAGCAGGTAGCAGAGAAGCAGGCAGGCAAACGCATTGACCTGGCAGAACAGTCCCAGCGAAGACACGAGCTGGACCATTGTTGTGTTCCTCTCCAGACTGCAACCAGATACTGAAAGCTAGTTAGGCTTTAAATATTTAGAAAGGTAGAGCGGTTCACCATGGATGGATTACTGAACGGGTCTACTGGGCTAGAGGCCAAGGGGGCCTAAAGTGTCAGGAGCCCCCCTGCCCTTCACAAAATGTCACTCAAAGAGAAACACACCAACCAAGAGACTCAAAATGACCACAAAGAAACACAAAACTACAAAGAGACACAAAACAACCTACACAGGAGATGCAAAACAGCTGCAAAGAGACTCACAATGACTGAGACAGGGCAAAACGACCAGACACAAAAAATCACTAGTGACACCAAAGCAACTACCAAGAGCTTCAAAACAACTACAAAGAGACGCAGAACTACAAAGAGACTCAAAACGACCACAAAGAGACGCA
>NW_022281519.1:0-10725 GCF_004355925.1 Anarrhichthys ocellatus | reverse complement strand
CACACACACACACACACACACACACACACACACACACACACACACACCAAGGAGACACGACACAATCTCTCACACACACGCTCAAATTTAGGAAGGCCGCTGGGACAAAAGGGATAGAGCGGTTAGGGGGAAAACTCTCCATTGGGTTTGTTTCTCTTCACAAACATCCTCGTTTACAGATGTGACACACACATCAACAGACAGTAAAATACACAATCCATTAACATGGATGAGACACTGGGATTCGGACATTAAACATATACTTGGCACAGCAAAGAGGGGGGGGTGGGGGGGGAGAGAGACAAATGTAAGTATTGCACATTGTGGTACATTTCAAGGGGATGGAAAGATTAAATTTGGGATTATTTGAACAAAATCAAAACTACAACAAAACCCTCAAAAAAATGTTGATACCTTGCTGCGATGCGCCGTTCCCTCCACCGCATGCAGAGCGGGTCTGCATTTGTTTCATAGTCTATTACTAAGTATGCATTTCCTATGACGTATCAACACAATGATCTTTATAAGATCGTAGTGAAAAGAAGAGACCAAATATCAAAAGATGATGTCAGGAGGGGAGCGGGCAGCCCAGGCCACACTGAAAGGTAGCTATCGGTTGTTGAGGGTTGATTGATTGCTTTGCCTCAAGGAGGAGGTGCGAGGCTGGCTGGCTGTGATTGGGTACCTGAAACAAAGTTAACGAGGTCACTACGGGAGTCGTGGCAATGACGCAGACGTTGGCGGAGTCAAAAATGTCTGCTGGTTACTTTCAGGCGCACGTGACCATATGCTGACCTGTAGCGTGACGACAGAGTTTATGACTCCAACCAGCCGGGGACGTCGGAGGTTTTGGGGGTCGGATACTGCATATATGAGACACTTCCCTGAAAAACTAGCAACTGGTGCTGCAACTGCAACTTCTAAAGATTTAAAAATGTACTTCATGATGAGGGGAATAGTGCTAATTGAAGCGAGTTGTGTTCAGGTATATTAGCCTCTATGTGCATTTTCCAGTATATGGCAAGATTGTATATTCTCTCAGGGAGGAAAGGAGGAGTTGTTTTGGTTTTGCAATAAGAGACGATTATTATGATTTTTTTTATTGCAGAGAATTTGAGTGGAATGACTGTGTATGTGTGTGTCCACTCATACACAAAGAGAGTGCCTGAATATTGTTGTACTATTGCTTTCTAAAGTAACCAAAGTAAACATCAGCATCACTTGGCTTTGGCTAAAAAATGTGTCTAACCTGACAGTAAAGGTTTTGATAGTGGCTGACAGGTTTGTTGAGATGTTGTTGGTTCTGCTTTGTTGGGAAGGGGGTTGGACAAAAAAAAACATGTATGTACGTGCGTATGACATGTATATACAATTTACAAAACACACAGCCACACACAGATTGCAAAACATGCACACGCACACACACACACATGCTACTATTTCTACTAGTAATAATCATGATGTTTCAGTAGGAAAAAGAAGAAATTAATTTGTACTACTGCGGTGTTGATCTGAGAAACCCTGTTTATTATAAAAAAATAAAGCATTTTCAAATCTCATATGGGGCTCTACCCTTTTACTCACCATCACATCCATCCTGCCATCACCCTGGTTAACTCCCACCACTTGAAGCGTTGCCCTGCACAGCTAAACCTATACTTTCAGTGGGATGAGAATACGACTGATCCACTTCTTAAGAGGCAAATAAAAACCCTCTCTTGCAGTATAACGACACCTAAATACAGAGGCTGAGTAGAGAGCTCAACAGATACGCCTGCAGGAAGCCACGTCGTCTCCAGCTCCTTAACAACACTATCGGGCCAGCAACCTGCACATGTCGATCGAACTACTGTGCGAATCATACTATGTTGTTAAGTGCAGCATGAAGAGAAACATTTACGTTGAACGGCACCAATACGACCAGAACATATTAAATCCCAGACCATGTTTATCTGCCATCACGGGTGGATTTAAAAACTGCAAATTTTATTTATATTTCAAAATTGAAAAAGAAAGCATCCCCCGTAGTTCAGTTACACTGATATCAGAGGAGAAATAAAGACGAAACCATTTTATATGCAGATCATCAGATGGTTCACACCTCACATTACACTTCAAAAACCAAGCTCAGAAAAAGAACAGAACCTGAGCTTTCACACGCAAGAAAGAGTCCGTGAGGGTGTTCAACTTCTGACGAAGCTCTACATGCCGGGCCAACCAAGCAGGCGTATCTGTTGAGGTAACTTAGTAAAATAGGGTTTCAGCTGGACCAAAAAAACAAAAAAATCAAATCTTCCTTCCCATTTCTCTTAAATTCAGTAGGCAGGCACGTGTTAAAATGCAGTTTTACAGCTACGGTTATGTTCGTAAAAACTCAAATTTGACCTTAACTGCGTTGATGTAGAAACTTTTCCTCTACAATGTGTCAAGTGCCTGTTGAGGAACAACAACCCTGGTCTCCTCCAGTGCGCCGCGTGGTCTAGGGCTCGTTTCAGGACAGAGCGGTTCAAAATCATGTCTCCGCCCTTCTCCCTCCTCCCGATGTGCAAATTGCAAGATTCTATTAAGTACGACTCCAAGTAGAAACCCTGGACATTTAGCATCGACTATATATCAAATGAGTATAACCTGTTCCTATACACAGTATACATACAATCAT
Source organism: Anarrhichthys ocellatus (assembly GCF_004355925.1). NCBI lineage: Eukaryota > Metazoa > Chordata > Actinopteri > Perciformes > Anarhichadidae > Anarrhichthys > Anarrhichthys ocellatus. Next base: position 8,066 of record NW_022281519.1, on the reverse strand, counting down.
ACACACACTCACACTCTGTCACACACACACACACACACCCCACAGAGCACTCTGTGCTGTTAGCAGTGTGTGTTAATCCAATGTCAGTCAACTAGTGTCTTTGCAGTAGGGACGATATGCACCACAAAGCATCTGCATTCATCTGAATACAGTACATATTATAGGTCTTTGAGTCTTAGGGATGGTTTGTACTCTTTTGTGTTTGTGTAAGTGTGTGTGTATGTGTGTGTGTGTGTGTGTGTGTGGAGACAGACAGACCAGCATCATGCACACACATTACAAATATATGACACCCTTCAAAATTCTGTGGCGTGAGCTTCTAATCGATGCTCATAGGCTAGCACAGAACCATCATTGGGATATTTCAAAAGCCTGTTTCCTTGTTGATCCTTTTTGCCGGATCCCAAACTTTCAAAACACATTCCAAATACTGTACCAGCTGACATGCTGAAAACCATCATCTTTCTAATTCCTTTCGTCACCAGAATGTTCCTTTAACCTAACTCACCGAACCTACCGACTGGATTCATTTTCTCCAAAACTTGTCACAATCGCACCTTTTCTTTGTGATCCAATGGCACATGCGCTCCCACGGTTACCAAACTACCCCTTCACTTTTCCAAAAGCTTCACCTTTACAAAGTGCTGTTGCTACTTTCTACCCTTGTCTTAATAAAAAAAAATATTTCTAAAAAAAACATACAGTACTGCGTTAAAATAAAGAGACAACAAAACAATTGTTGGCAGTATGGCGAGTGCGACAGGTCTGTTAAGTGCTTTGAAACGTCCCGACCCTCTCGGAGCTGACATGCAGATTCTCTCGGTTCCTCTCACGCAGCCTTTCTCCACAAAGAAACATAAAGTAATTCATCAAAAGACAAGGAGGATTGTATGCAGTCTTCCTCTTTAACACATTCTTAAATTGAAGTTCGCCAACCCAGTGTGTTTGCACTTGTATGTATTAGGTTAGGGTATCTCACATTTATACATTAACGTTGACCCACCTAGGTTCAATCTAGGACTAAATGACCCCTGATTAAGGTTTTTTTGACAATCATTTGAAAAGAACTATCTGGTGAGATAGAAGACGAGGGGTTTATGAAAACAAAAACGAAAATGCTCAAGATGAAAGTAAAGGCTCCACCTTCGTCACACTGAACAGAGTAAATGTTGTTCCCTCTCTCTTTGTGTGGCACACTGGCACAACCTGATGGCATCACTGGTCAGGTCCGACACATTCTGATGACACGGTTTGTTTATACTCAAGACATGGAGAATGGTGTTCTTCCAACTGCCCCCCCCCCCCCCCCCCACACAAATCCTTCATGCTCTGGATCATCTGGCATTATGTCACTCCTGTGGCCAAGTGTAAAACCAGTGGCGCGCGCGGCAAAGAGGTGGCGGAAAAGTGCTTTCGGCAGCCTCACTAGCAGCGCACAGGGAGTAAACTGCTGACAAGAGGCAAACTGTGAGCATATTCAATTTGAAATCTGCATTATGTGTAATGTACAGCCAGCCAAGAAGAGCCATCAAGCATTGCTCCTGTGTGCCACACGGCCATCCATCAACATCTAGCACGCCTCACAAATCCCTCACCATAAGTCATCTCATGAAAACCACCAAAGCGGCATTGGTTGCTTGTGTGATATCAAATCCATCTCTAAAAAAAACAAATGTTGTTACATTAATAACTATATGGACTTAATGTAAGGTGATACCATGTAGGGTCAATTTGCCTCTACAGTACAGTATTCAAGATAGAAAAATAAAAACAGAAAACAAAACTTTTAAACCAAGACAAATGAAACATTAATGTGGGCATTCATGTTTTTTTTTGTAGAATCCTTTTATGTCTTTTTTCCAAATCCCAATGGTTATTTAACAGTCCTGCTAGCCTTCACTTGCCAATATTTGACCTTCCCTCGATGCTGACTTTCACCTCGTAAGGGATGAAGGAAGGTTTGGGCAGGGTCAAGGGCGGCTCCCCCTCGGATTTGTCTACTTTTCGCCCTTCCGGAGCGGACCATCTTCGCTTCCTGCGCCCTGATGGCTTACTGGCGCCAGCTTCTGCGCCGCTGGCAACCTGACCTTTCGAAACGGACCCTCTTTCCCCAAACGTGAGATCCCCGTTCACCACGTTGGTGCCCCCTCCACTCCCGTTCCCACCCTTCCCTCGCTGGCTGATGCCGTTCTCCCGCTCGCTGTGCCTGGAGCCTCCTCCGCCGCAGCTTTGGTGAGCGTCTGAGACAGCTCTGGGGGGTTTGAGGTGCCCGTGGCCGGAGGCTGGGACGCAGGCAGGGGTGGCTAGCTCCAGGGGCTGAGTCTTCTTCAGAGATCCGTTCCTCAAGTTCTTGAGGGTGAGTGAAATACAAACGTCGCCCACAGACAGTTTGGTGCAGGGCAGCTCCAGAAGCTGGGTGGTCCGATCTGGGCAGCATGAAGACCAGCCTTGGCCGAAGACAAAGAAGGGATACTCCACCAGGACTTCCACACTCACCTGGAGGAGAGAGAATGAGAGAGAAAAGTCTTGGTGACCTAAGGGGCAACATATGTCAAGCCTTTTGGTCCATTACATAAAATCAATGAAGGGGATAGAACATATTTATGTTTTTTTTTATATTCTGCATTGAGCTCTGTAGCTTTAGCACTGATTAGCTCTGCATTATCATTTATACGTGTGACAGAGTGAAGAGATGACGGATAGAAGCAGAGGAGGCTTTGAGGAATGACGGGTAGAAAGAGGGGGAAAATAAACCTGAGGAGAAAGAGGATGAAGCGGAGGAAGATCTGAAATATAGTAGCGAGAATGAGAAGGTGGGAGTGGAAGAAGTTACTGAGGATGGAGATGAAAAGGCGAGTTTACAGAGGGACGGTGTGTTGAACAAGAGGAGGAGTGAGGAAGTGAATGTGAAAGAGAACAATGTCAAGAACAATACAAGCGTAAGATGTATCAAACACCCTCTCAAAGCAAATGACAGGCAATGTTCTCCCTTCTGTATTATATCATTTTTGACTTAAGCTGCTACCACCTCTCAGGAAGAAAAAAAAAAAAAAGTAAGGAGAGCCACTGATGGAGTGAAAGAAAGAAAGAAAGAAAGAGAAGTCTTTGAAAGATTGTCAGCTTTTGTGGGATACAGTATCAAAGAGCAGCCGGGGGCGGGAGAGTTGGTTAGAGATGTGCTGTGTGGGTGGACGAGTCACAGCCCTGGACAGATGAAATAGATTAACTGGCTTTAACGGACACCCTCAAAGACGAGAAAGGTGCATGTGTGTGCGTGTGTTTATGTGTGTTTGAAGGAGTTGGGTAAAACCGGAGACAGAAAACAGAAAGATACATCGAGGCGTAGTATGAGATGTTAAGAGATTACTGAGAGATCGAAGCTATACAAGTTTTTTGTGACCTATATCGAACTACAGTAGAGTTTTACATGTAGCAGCAGAAATGTGATATTCTATCAGCGCATTCTGCCTTCGCTGAATATGTGATGAGTCGATTCCAACACTCGACTCTTTGAACTTCTCTGCAGCTCATAATCAGAACATGTTTGTTACATGTCTGCCATCACAGTGCATTTGAACCACCTACAAAGGGAATAGCAGAGTCCTGTGAGATTCACCGTAATAGAATCATAAATAAGGGAGCAGCTCAACACTTGTCATTCAACATTTACAACACCGTCTAAGAGTCTGCATAAAAGACTTCTTACAGAAGTCGTTTCTCACACTCACAGATGCAAAGTACAACTGGGATGATTAACTCGGCAATCTACCGAACTTGATAAAGGAGCTTGATAGAGGAGCTGAACAATTAATCAAATCAGTTTTTGTTCCACTGAGCTTTTAAATTGACATGAGGTTTTAGCGCTTTAATGACGTCATAAACCGCTATCATGTAAAATCACATCAAGAACAAAAAGGAATAGTTTCACTTTCTTGCAGAGAGTCAGATGAGAAGAGCAATATCTTATTTTTGTGCATTAACAATGGGGACAGCACTGAGAGCTGCTTAGCTTAGCTTAGCTTAGCATAACGACTGGAAGCAGGGGGGGTAAGAGCACGACTCCAACGTTGTGAAATACATTGCTACTACTGGCACCTCTGAAGCCTAAGAATTAACATGTTGTGTCATCGATCTGTACACAAAACAAAATGTGTTTCTTCGGGGGTTTCCATTTGTGTACACATTGAACAAACAATGTTGAATGTTGATAATAAGAGAGGTTTAGCGGTGCTAGTAGCTCTGCTGTTTTTGCTAAGCTAAGCTAGCTGGCTACAGTTCAATAGCCCATGAGAGAGTGAAAAACAGTATTTACCAAAATGTCAAACTAATCCTTTAAGTGGCCAAATTATCCACAAGACTATAACACTGCTACACTGTTGTTTGTTTGCTGCTGGCTAATCTTGGCAATACTGTTTAGTTAGTTCATTTAATACTATATTATTTCATTGTTTATACTATGGATTTTTTATATTATTATTTTTTACTCTGTTATTGTTATGGTATATATTGTGCATTTTATACTTAATATTTAATTGCTTAAGTATATTTTTTGCTGGTGTAATGAACAAATTTAAGTATATATATCTATCTATCTATCTAACAAAGGCTGCTACCCGTCTCTCACCTGTGCACGGTGCTCACCAACAGAGAACTGAACCACAGCAAAGTTGGGTGAGGTGTGGCTGCCTTCAATGCGCTCCACTGTGGACGAGTCGATCTTCAGCTCGTTGCTGATCTCGGCACTCTGGATGAAGTCCTCCGTCTTCAGGTCCTCCACGCGTTTCAGCTCCCCATCGGCCAACTGGATGATGGAGCCCTTGATGAAATATGGGGGGAGGGAGGGGGGCACCACCGTGCTGGATGAGGGAGGAGGAGCAGAAGGAGCGACCATCCCCGGCAGAGCGGAAATGATGGGGAGATGAAGATGGGCTTGGACCACCGCACCTGAAGTGGCCTGGAGATACGAGGCACTGGACGGCTCTAGAGTTTCTCCTTTGTGGGCAGCGATGTATGTATGTGGGAGTGTGGTAGGGAACGGTGCGGCTTGGGTGGATGATGTTACGTGGGAGGTTACCGGTTCCAATGTGGTGACTCCACCTCCACTGACGGGGATAATTACCGGTTGGGCGCCAGGAATGAGTAAGTGTTGCTGTAGGCTGGTGTGGTAGCTGATTGGCGTATGCTGGCTCCCACTGCCCCCTGCAATGTAGCCAATGATAGGCGGCTGAGGGTAGATGGTGGAGGGGAGCCCCATTGACAGTGACTCTGTAGCGCTGTGGGTGGTCTGGATGACGGTCTGGGGCTGACAGCAGCTGACAGCAGCTTTCAGGCTGTCCACACTTAACGGGGGTGGAAACGTGAAAGAGGAGGAGGTGGTGTTGGAGAAGGAGGGTGTGCGATTGACAGGCTTGCCCAGGATGATACCACCTTTCTCCAGGTGTGCGGAGGCAGAGGTCGTCAGCTTCTCGGGGCTGGGTCTGGGTGGCAACAGCTGGTGGTCCCCGTGGCTGTTGGGCATTAGCATGAAAGAGGTTCTCAGCCCTGAGGGATCGTGAGTAGAGTAGTCTGAATGCAGAACCAGCTGGCGGGCCTCGTAGGAGGACAAAGACGAAATGGCATCCCGGGATTTGCCCCCTGGCTTAGAGAGGCCGGACTCGGGGGACGCTCCATACCGCCGACCCCTTTCCAGCTCTCCATTGTGGAGCTCTCTGGTTCTGGAGCCACCGTCCTCTTTCCTAGTGGGTCCGTCCGTATACTGCACCACAAGGTGGGACATCCCATGTCCCAAAGTGTGGTGGGGGTGCAGTGACTGGGGAGGAAGGTGAATGCCTCCGTGGTAATGAGGCGACGGCACAGTCCGTGTTGAGGTTGACATTTGAACATAGTGAGGGGCGTGGTCTGTCGAAGGCGGAGGCATGGAGGTACGCCCCGTGGACGCTCTCTGGTAGTCATGCTTGGAGGCATGCGACGGAGCAGAGACGGTCTCTGCGTGCGAGTGTCTCTGTGTGGCCAAAGAGGAGGAGGAGAGGGGGGGAGGAGGGGGAGGAGGGGGGAGCAGTTGAGGGGAGATGTAGCCAGCGTACGGGGCAGTGTAGGGTGAGGCTATAAACTGCAGGTTGTGAGGCAGTTGGGCGTAGTGTACAGTTCCTCCAACTGTGGACTGTGACAGGGGCGACGTATACACTGCAGGAAGAGACGAGACTAGCCTCAGTGACGAAGAGGAGGATGAAGAGTCTGACGTGGAGAAGAGGGATTTATTCTGGAGGCCGTCTGAGTGACTGGAGCTACGGTGTCCGCCGACGGCACTCTCATTCCCACCGGCCACACTGGCCAGCCAGGCCATGTTCTCAGTGCGCTGGCTGTCACTGGCAGGCGGGATGCTAGGTGAGCGATTGTCAGATGATAATGTGCTTGAGGGGAGCTCCCTCTTCTTTGGGGGCAGACATTCATTACTGCGTTCCTGGTGGGACTTCATGCTGACTTAGCCTCAATTCCCTAAACTGCACTTGCGTTATTGTTCCTTAACCTTTGGCCTTCTATAGCTTTTTCTCTCTTTTTTGTTCTCTCTGACTTTTAATTTCACTTTCCGGTCTCTTTTTTTCACTTTTTTCCCCTTGTCTCGCTTTAATTAGCTCGAAATTATCTTCCCCAATCTCGTCTCTCTTTCCCTCTCTACTCGGTTCACCCAAGGCCGTCGATTATTGGGGCTTTTCTTGATAACAAAGAAAATCCAGACCGTAACAAGCGGGCGAGGAAGGATTAAAGATGGAGATGAAGATATTGAGGGGTGGTGAGAGGGGAGGGTAGGGCGGTCTGTTTGGTCCAGAGGTCTTTAGTGGCTGGAGGGTGAGCTCAGTGCGATAGCGGAGAGAGTCACGTCGACGTCACACCTGCTGCTGCTGCCGCCGAGGACGACGGGGGGCCGAGTGCGTCGCACTTCATGCGGAATCATTTCCTTGTAAAAGCAAGCCTGCCCACACCCAGCACAATCCTGTGGAAGAGAGAGAACGGAAGACTGTTAGGAAGACGCCGTGGTTCTTAAACAGATGAATAGTTAAATACAGTGCAGTTTGTTTCCAACCTGAACAGCAACCACAATGATCCTCGAAATTCCTAGCATCCAACACTGCACAGGTGCATCAGCCAATTGTTTTTCCAATGAGAATGAAAAAAGCTGACATACTGAAATGCACTGCGTCATTCAGTTTTTTAGGCGGGTGTACATTCAATTCAAGGACAGGGAGAGAGAGACACATGATCTAGCAAACACAGACCATGAAAATGAATAACAACACATTTTGTTGAGGTTGTTGTCACCACATAGCAGCACAATTAGGCGCTGCTGCACCAAGAAATTCAGGAGCAAAACAAACAGCTCAAGAGAAACTGTTGAGCGACGTCTTTACTGTGATGAAGGTCGACAAACGGGCCATGAGCCAACAAAATGACGGCCTGCATCAACAAACTCAGGAGCTCAACAAACGAGCTCCAAAATCAAAAATGAAGCCAAGACAAGAAATTCAGGATGCAAAAGACATTCCAAGGACTGTTCCGAGTGAACTAAATTGATCTGAAGGACAAAAAAGAGGCCATGACAAGACGATGCGCTGCAACAAGAAATCCAGCAAGTCAACCAATGACTTTAAAGAGAAATGAAAATGGCTACAAGGAAGACATGCCTTGTGTCTGTAGAGTGCATTGTAAAAGTCGCCGAACAGGTGGTTGATTGGTTTTTATTGCCTCAACAGTGGTTGAGCAAAAGAATTGAAGCAGAATAAAAAACAACAATCCAAGCAGTTTGTCATGGGTTTCTAGAAGCTTGCACCCCTATTAATAATAAGACCAATAATAATAATAGTCAAAACTATTTCAAAAAGTTTCCAGCACCTGCTGTACTTGGACATCTGATAACAAGCATGTGCTATACTCAATGAAGTATGTGTGAGTGTGTACCACCATCTGTCAGCAAGGACTCCTGCTGTAAAAGATGGAAAGCTTGGTGTGAATCTCATAAATAATGTAGAAGCATTTCGAGCACACACACACACACACACACACACACACAC
>NW_022281518.1:0-10734 GCF_004355925.1 Anarrhichthys ocellatus | reverse complement strand
CGTGTCAACCACCACCAAGAAAGTGTCTAGCACAGCTCATAGGAAAGTGATGTATGGTTTCATGCGCTATCAACGGAGTCCCTCTCCAAATGCTGCTCGACTCAGGGGCTCAAGTGACTATGGTAGGGAGAGCATGGATGGAAAAAACACTTCCCAACGTCCAGATCCAGTCACTCCAATCCCTCCTTTTCGACCGGCCCTTGGAGATTTCGGCAGCCAATGGTACAGATGTTCCCTTTGATGGATGGGCAGACGTTGAACTCCAGGTCTGTAGTGAAAATTATGGACATGTCACCATACAAGTGCCAGTATTGATCAGCAAGAATGGTCTTAACTCTCCTCTTTTAGGCAGTAACGTCATAGCTGAGATGATCAAAACAAACAAAGAACAGAGAGGTGAGGCCGATATTTCTGCTTTACTTAAAGAAGCGTTAAGTGTCAGTGAAAGTGCAGGGGAAGCCCTAGTTTCTACTCTCCAGATTTTGACCCCTGAGGAGACTGCTCCTGAGACCGAGTGCAGTGTGAGGACAGGAAAGAGAGGAGTAACTATTCCTGCAGAGCAGATTTGTGAGTTGTGAGGTGAGGTGTAGAGTCAGAGAATGGCCAAGGGGCGGGACAATGCTGTTTCAACCCAATCTATTGAGTGAGTGTCCTGAAGGGTTAGAGCTGTTTCCGGCTTTAGTAGATGTTCCAAGTGGGTACACAAAAATAGTTAAAATCTCTATTCAGAACCCCACTAAACACGATATCTATCTCACAAAGAGAACAGTTCTAGGCACGTTGGAGGAAGTTATGGAAGTGAAACCAGTTAACTGTTTTCCAGGTAGTTCAGAGCCAATGTCCCATCCCACTGTAAACACACACTCAGCTCAGTTAAGCACAAACCAGCAGAGAGAAACAAGTGATAAACATGAGATGAAGGGCATGTCAAAACAGAGCTGGCATCCACCTGTTGATGTGTCACACCTGAGGGAGGAAGAACAAAAGATAGTCAGAGACATGTTGCATGAAGAGTCAGATGTATTTGCCAGGGACGATTCTGACATTGGTTGCATCCCAAACTTGCAGCTGCAAATCCACCTAAATGACAAAACACCAGTCCAAATGTCCTACAATCCAGTTCCCAAGCCCTTGTACAAAGAGGTAAAGGAATATGTCCAGAACCTGCTTGACCACGGTTGGATCAAGAAATCCATCTCACCCTACTCGTCTCCAGTGGTCTGCGTCAGAAAAAAAGACAAGAGTTTACGTCTGTGTGTTGACTTTCGAGGCTTGAACCGCAAAACTGTTCCTGACCGTCACCCTCTTCCACGCATCCAAGACTTGCTGGATAATCTCGGGGGATACTCGTGGTTCTCAATACTCGATCAAGGCAGTGCTTACCACCAGGGCTTTGTCGATGAGAGTTCCAGACACCTGACTGCATTTAGCACGCCTTGGGGGCTGTATGAGTGGAATGCGACTTCCATTTGGCCTTACTAATGCTCCAGCAGCATTTCAAAGATGCATGGAGGGAGTCCTTGATGGTCTAAAGGATGAGTGCTGCTCTCCATATTTAGATGATGTGCTCTGCTTCTCCAAGACCTTTCATGACCACGTGGACGACCTGAGGCAGGTTCTTGGCCGCCTTCGAGAACACGGTATTAAGTTACGGCCAAAAAAATGTGAGCTTTTTAAAAGTCAGGTCAGATATCTAGGGTGCTTAGTGACCAGGGAAGGCATCCAGATGGACCCTCAAGACCTTGAGGCCATTCAGCACCTGAAGGATAGAGAGCCAAAGAATGTGGGAGAGGTCAGAGCTCTCTTAGGGTTTCTAGGTTATTATAGAACCTTCATACAGGACTTTTCTAGGATAGCCAGGCCACTGTTTCAGCTAATAGAGAGTCCTAGAGACTCTAGCCACAAAACCAACCCAGCTAAATCAAACAAGACCAAGGCAAGGGACGCAAATAGTGGTCAGCTTTCATCTAAAGTACCTGTCCAGTGGACATCACAACACAGTGCTGTGGTGTCGCGCCTTGTTGACATGCTAAGCAGTCCACCCATCCTGGCCTACCCAGACTTTGATTTGCCATTCGTCCTCCACACAGACGCATCGAATGAAGGTCTGGGGGCAGTGCTCTATCAACAGCAGGGAAACGAACTCCATGTCGTCGCTTATGGTTCCAGGACACTCTCACCAGCTGAGAAGAACTACCATCTCCATTCTGGCAAGCTGGAATTCCTGGCCTTAAAGTGGGCAATCTGCGATAAATTTAGAGATTACCTCTATTATGCACCCACTTTCAGCGTGTACACGGATAATAACCCCCTTACTTATGTTTTGAGTACGGCCAAGTTGAATGCAGTTTGACATCGTTGGGTGGGTGAGTTAGCCGACTTCCATTTCACCATCAGATATCGCCCAGGCAAGTCAAATGCAGATGCTGACACCCTGTCACGAGAGTACAGGGTGCACCTAAAAGAGTACACAGAAACAATGCCCCCAGATGTTTTCTCTGCCATCTGGCAGGGGGACAAAGCTATGAGGGACAGTGATGTGCCTTGGGTGGCTGCACTACAGCTGCATCATGATGCAGATGACACACTTTGTGAAGGCATTCCAGTTATCACTCCAGAAAGTGTTAGAGCGGCTCAGAAGGAGGATGCTCCCATCTGTGAGGTGATAAACCTAAAAAAAGGAGGATGGAATCCTAATGATAAAGACAAGAGACAAATGGGACGAGAGACACGCAGAATCGTACATGAATGGAACAGACTCACACTTGACAAGGGAATACTGTACAGGCAGACAGGACAACGGAAACAGTTGGTCCTCCCCAGTAATCTGAAGTTGACGGTGCTAAAACACCTGCATGATGATATGGGGCATGTCGGCGCAGACAAAGTCATCCACCTGGCGAGAGAGAGATTTTATTGGCCCTTCATGCAACGTGAAATTGAAGACTACATTATTCGTCAGTGCCAGTGTGTTAAACAAAAGCGGCCAATCATTCCAGAGAGAGCACCCATGGGTTCAATAACAACCAGTGCCCCCTTTGAGCTCATCTCCATTGACTATCTCCATCTTGAACAAAGTAAAGGTGGCTATGAGTACATTTCAGTCCTGATAGATCACTTCACTCGCTTTGCACAAGCCTACCCGACCAAGAACAAGTCAGGCAGAACAGCAGCTGAGAAAATCTTCTATGGCTTTATTCCACGCTTCGGGTATCCTGAAAAGCTACATCATGATCAGGGCCGGGAGTTCGAGAATAGTCTTTTCCAGAGACTCCAGCAGCTTGCAGGAATCACCCACTCTCGAACCACCCCCTATCACCTGCAGGGCAATCCCGTTGAGCGTCTGAACAGGACACTTCTACAGATGCTCCGCACTCTGCAAGAGGAGAAAAAGGCAGAGTGGAAGGATCACTTACCCCACATAGTACACGCGTACAACTGTACAAGACATGAGGGAACAGGCTATTCACCATTCTTTCTCCTGTATGGAAGAGCCCCACAGTTGCCTGTTGATTTGCTCTTTGACCTGAAACCTCAACAAGAGCCAACGTCCAGACAAGAGTATGCGCAGAAATGGACTTCTCGCATGCAGGAGGCATACAAGATTGCCTCAGATGACAGTGGGAAGTGCTCTGCTAAGGGGAAGAAATACTATGATCGGCATGTTAAAGGCATGGTATTGCAGCCTGGAGATCGGGTGCTTGTCAGAAACCTGTCAGAGAGGGGTGGCCCAGGCAAACTTCGTGTTTATTGGGAAAAGAGAATTCATCGCGTCTTCGAAAAGATTGGAGATGGACCTGTGTACAGAGTTCAGCCAGAAACTGGAGGTCAAACCCTCCGTGTCCTCCATCGTAACCTGCTGCTCCCTGTAAATGACTTTCCCTTGGAACATGAGCAGAGACAGCGTGCACCCAAGAAAAAACATAAACAGAAAGATAATCAGATAAAGAACAGTGACACAGTGGAGCAGGAGTCTGAACATTCTGATGATGAGGAACAATACACATATTGCCTCAGGACCATATCTGTGTATGAAAGAAAGAGAGTCAGACCCCCAAGGCCTGAAGCTAAACCTCCGAGTGAACTCAGTGCTGTGGCCTCAGAGTTCCAGCCAATGAGACAACTCAAATACAGCAGCCACCTGAACCTGAGCCAGTTGCGGAGCCAGATTTAGTGCAGCTGCCGGTACTGGCACCACCAGCTGAGGACCTACCGCATGAACCAGCAAGGAAGGACAATATGGATGATGCAGATTCAGAAGAGCAGGCAGACAACAATGAGCCTGCCACAGGGCTATTTGATGAGGAAGCGCCACCTGTGAGAAGGTCAATTCGAGCAACGAAACCTACAGAAATGCTCACCTATAACCAACTCGGACAACCTTCATTTCAGCCCTGGAAGTTAGGAGCAAATCTTATGTTTGCTTGTGTCCCTTATCCCATGCCATTTTACCCAGCTGTTCCTGAATCCTGTTACTACCCTACACCAGTATGGATATGTTGAACCTGTAACAACGTACACAGTGACAGAAAAGACATTCAGTTTTGAAAATACAAGAGACTGTACTCTGACTGTTAGACTTTGTAGACTCTTGACCTAAACATTGCTTGTGATAGTTTGGTTTCACTCCTCCGCGAATCGCCACCTTAACATGGTGGAGTTTGAGTGGCTCAGTGATCCTGGGAGCTATGTTGTCCGGGGCATTAGCCCCTGGTAGGGTCTCCCAAGGCAAACAGGTCTCGGGGGAGAGCCCAGACTAAGAGCGGTTCAAACGACCCTAATGATAAGCAGCCCACGGTCTTTAGCCACCTCGCCCGGACCAGGGAAACCGGGGCACCGTCCCGGAGCCAGACCCAGGAGGGGAGCTCGTCGGCGAGCGTCTGGTGGCCGGGCCTTCGCCCATGGGGCCCGGTCGGGCTCAGCCCGAATAAACAGCATGGAGCAGCCACCCTGTGGACCCACCACCCGCAGGGACAAGCATCGGGGTCGGGTGCAATGCAGACCGAGCGGCGGGTCAGGCGGGAGGCCTGGGCGAGCCGATCGCCGGCGGCATAGACTAGCTCTAGGGACGTGGAACGTCACCTCGCTAGCGGGGAAAGAGCCAGAGCTGGTACAGGAGGTGGAGCGATACCAGCTAGATATAGTTGGACTCACCTCCACACACAGCGCTGGCTCTGGAACCAAGCTCCTGGAGAGAGGTTGGACTTTGTCCTTTTCCGGAGTTTCCCAGGGTGAGAGGCGCCGGGCGGGAGTGGGGATACTCACGAGCCCCCGGCTGAGCGCCGCTGTGTTGGAGTTCTCCCCGGAGAATGAGAGGGTCGCCTCCATGCGCCTACGGGTTGCGGGGAGCAAGGCTCTGACTGTGGTTTGTGCTTACGCACCAAACAGCAGTTCAGAGTATCTGGCCTTCTTGGAGTCGGTGGGAGGGGTCCTGGAAAGGGCGCCGCCTACCGACTCCATAGTTCTCCTGGGGGACTTCAATGCTCACGTGGGCAATGACAGAGAAACCTGGCGGGGGGTGATTGGGAGGAACGGCTTGCCCGATCTGAACCCGAATGGTGTCTCGTTATTGGACTTCTGTGCTTGCCACGGTTTGGCCATAACGAACACCATGTTCGAACATAAGGTGGCTCATAAGTGTACCTGGTACCAGAACACCTTAGGCCGGAGATCAATGATCGACTTTGTAATCGTATCATTTGATTTGCGGCCGTATGTCTTGGACACTCGGGTGAAGAGAAGAGTAGAGCTGTCAACTGATCACCACCTGGTGGTGAGTTGGATCAGATGGCAGGGGAACCGGTTGGAAAGACCCGGCAAGCCCAAACGTGTAGTGAGGGTGAACTGGGAACGTCTGGTGGAGGACCCTGTCCAGGAGGTCTTTAACTCCCACCTCCGGAAGAACTTCTCTCACATCCCGAGGGAGGTTGGGGACATGGAATCCGAATGGACCATGCTCAAAGCCTCTATTGTGGACGCGGCCGCTAGGAGCTGTGGCCGGAAGGTCATCGGTGCCTGTCGTGGCGGCAACCCGAGAACCCGGTGGTGGACACCGGAGGTGAGGGAAGCCGTCAAGCTGAAGAAGGAGACCTTCAATGCCTGGTTGGCCCAGGGGTCTCCCGAAGCAGCTGACAGGTACCGGCAGGCCAGAAGGGCTGCAGCTGCGGTGGTCGCGAATGCTAAAACTCGGGCATGGGAGGAGTTCGGGGAGGCCATGGAGAAGGACTTTCGGTTGGCCTCAAGGAGGTTCTGGCAAACCATCCGATGGCTCAGGAAGGGAAAGCAGGGCTTACCCCAGGCTGTTCTCAGCAGGGGGGGGGGAACTGCTGACCCGGACAGGGGACATCGTCGGGCGGTGGAGAGAGCACTTTGAGGAACTCCTAAACCTGACCAACATGGGGGAGGCTCACCCATATCCCTGGCAGAGGCCGCTGAGGTAGTCAAAAAGCTCCTTGGTGGCAAGGCGCCGGGGGTGGATGAGATCCGCCCTGAGATGCTGAAAGCGCTGGACATAGTTGGGCTGTCCTGGCTGACACGCCTCTTCAATGTTGCATGGGGGTCGGGATCAGTGCCCATGGACTGGCAGACCGGGGTGGTGGTTCCCATTTTCAAAAAGGAGGACCGGAGAGTGTGCTCGAATTACCGGGGTATCACACTACTCAGCCTCCCGGGGAAGGCTTATGCCAGGGTGCTGGAAAGGAGGCTCCGACCGTTTGTCGAACCTCAGATACAAGAGGAGCAATGCGGATTCCGTCCCGGCCGTGGAACAGTGGACCAGCTCTTTACCCTTGCAAGACTACTGGAGGGGTTCTGGGAGTTTGCCCAACCAGTCTACATGTGCTTTGTGGACTTGGAGAAGGCTTTCGACCGGGTCCCTCGGGGGTTCTTGTGGGGGGTGCTGCGGGAGTATGGGGTGCCGGACCCATTACAACGGGCGATCCGGTCTCTGTACGACTGCAGTAGGAGCTGTGTCTGCATTCTCGGCAATAAGTCAGACACGTTCCCGGTGGGTGTTGGCCTCCGCCAGGGCTGCCCTTTGTCTCCGGTCCTGTTCGTGACTTTCATGGACAGGATATCTAGGCGCAGCCGGGGGGTGGAGAACGTCAGGTTCTGGGGTCTCGGGATCGCCTCTCTGCTGTTTGCAGATGATGTGGTCCTGTTAGCCTCCTCGGATCGTGACCTCCAGCATTCACTGGGGCGGTTTGCAGCCGAGTGTGAAGCGGCGGGGATGAGAGTTAGCACCTCCAAATCTGAGGCCATGGTGCTCTGCCGGAAACCGGTGGATTGCTCCCTCCAGGTGGGGACGGAGTGCCTACCTCAAGCGAAGGAGTTCAAGTATCTTGGGGTCTTGTTCACGAGTGAGGGTAAGATGGAGCGGGAGATCGACAGACGGATCGGTGCGGCTGCAGCAGTAAAGCAGGAGGGATTACATCTCCCAGCTGGCCTGGGAACGCCTCGGGATCCCCCAGAATGAGCTGGAACATGTTGCCGGTGAGAGGGAAGTCTGGGTCAGCCTGCTTGGCCTGTTGCCACCGCGACCCGACCCCGGATAAGTGGAGGAAAATGGATGGATGGATGGAGTTTGGTTTCAGATGTCCGGAGACATCTCTTGAAGCAGGGGAGAGTGTAGTAGGTTGGAAATGCTACATGTTAGTTTTTTATTAAAACAGACCCCCCCCCCACACTTTCTTTGTTAATAATTGAACTATTCTAACACTCTTCAGACTTTATATCGAGGTAATACACGATCACGTCAGTAGATGGTGCTTTGGTGCTGCTGTGGATCCATTAGGGAGAACGTAGCTACAGGCTCCGCTCATGCGCAGCTCAGAATAAAACTAGCTCTGGCCTGAGCATGACGCTAACGTTGGTCCTCTCTCTGTATTAATCCACAGGTAGGCAAAATGTGTTTTCTGTCTGTAACTTGAGTTATGATCGAATGTAAATGCAGTTAAATGTTTTGTAATGTTGTAACATGATTGGAGATGTGTGACAAAGGTAGTTGGCTATATTTTGTAGCTAGTTGTTCTGACGAACGTTGTAATGCTACCTAGCTAGTTCTGTCCGTGAACTTCAGTGCTACACCGTAGCTGTTAAATGTTAGTAGAACTGGATGTGGAATATATTTGGATTCATTTGAATTTGTTCACACCGTGTTGTGTAAATTGTGAAACGTTATGATCTGCAAGGCAGCTCAGAATAAAACTAGCTCTGGCCTGAGCATGACGCTAACGTTGGTCCTCTCTCTGTAATAATCCACAGTTAGATCAGTTGGCTACACAGTGCTTCCTAGCCTGTGTAACCTTTGCTGCCGGTCCAGATTTCCCCTCGGTCTGGTGCCGGTCACATGAGCTTTTCTTTTAGGTGGATAAAATGTTTCTCTGCTTCCCCCGTCTAAAGCAGTATATTGCTTTCTATTGTGGGTAATACACTGACTACAGATAAGTACCACATACAACCCCACTTCAAAAGATCTGAACTATCCCTCTAAAGCTGCTCTAAGGAATAGCTTTCCTCTCAGCTCCACAGCAGCATTTAAAAATGGCCACCTTTTGCGCCAAAATCCATCCGTTCCAACGGAGTAGGCGTAGAGGCGCAATGAATCTGTGCAAATGGTCCAAGTAGAGTTGAAGTTTTAATTATGGACAACTCTAAGGAATGCTGTGGACCTACAATCCTCAGTGAAGACAAGCAGTACATGAGTCTATTAAGCACATCGTCTGAGTATCTAATGCCACACACTTTAATGTTAATCACTTTTGCTATATCAATAAATAACTCCAGCTGAGAGTACCTTCTCCTCCTTTTAATACTTTATTTTCTTTGTGTCAATAATTTGGGATAATGCAGCTGCTTTCATTATCGAACCAGCAAGTCAGCACCTAATTCTTTATTCTCTCTCTCGCACACACACACACACATTATCATGCTCACCTCCATTACAGCCTTTCTTCATGCTTGTTTCTCAGCCACTTAATTGCTTTGATGTTGTTCTACTGTGTATCCTGTAGCTCATGTTATCATAGAAATATAGAGAGAAGCCGTGGGCTGAACGAGATGTCTGGTCTGCCGACTCCGCTTATTACCGTCTTATAAGTGCACCTCATACACGAACCCAGGACGTTCGGTCACATTGGTGGCAGCGGTGTTTCTTATGCACCGACTACGGACCGCTACGACTATTTTACGCTTCGGCGACTGTGAGTGTGCACTTTCTTAGCTTAGCTTGTCTCAGTTTAGCTAGCAGGCTAACTCCGCGGCACTTCAGAGAGAAAAGCGCCGCTGGTTTAAGTACAGGATGTGGGTTGGAGATGAAGACCCATGAAGCCCAGCTCAGGGCTGTTTGGCAGACGGTCGGCCAGCAGGGGACCATGTGGACCTGCCTGCTCCGTTTCCAGAGTTTCCTCGGCTGGGTGAGACAGTCTGTTACATTATTTTGAAAGTGCGTTGCTTACTGGCAGCGGTGGAGGAAGTCTTCGGGAAGACTACGTTGATGCAGCGTGTGGGAGAAGAATAAACTAAAGCAAGACAAGCTAACAGATGCTACAGAGAAGTGGATACAAACTGCAGCCGATTAGTGTTGTGGAAGGAATCGTGATTAATCGCAAAAAAACATTTTAATCGTTGCCCAGCACTAATATAAATATACGTTCATATTGAGGTTTGCACATTACAAAAAGCAGCAGCCAGACAGCAGGTGAATCATCAGTGAAATATCTACTTGATCTCCACTAAAGTATGTTTGTCTCCATATCTTGTGTCAAAAGTTGTTTATGGACAAGAGGTGTATTTTTATAACATAACTAATAATAAAAATAAATTGAACATTGCTATTCTGAGTATTCCAGGTTCATCATCAAAACAGTGTGTTAACCACAAGCATGTGTTTGTGTAACGTGATTGTTCCGTCATCATTATTAATTTCATTTTTGTCACCCCTTTTGTTTTTCCTTTTCTCTTATGTCCATCTAGGGTGCACTTGTTTTGAGTTTTGGTACTACAACTCCCATCGTGCTTTGGGTGATGCAAACAGGAAGTGCTATGTTTCACCATAGAAAGTAATGCTGCATTACAAACTACAATCTAGATCACGGAAACTGCAAAAACAAATCCAGATTCCTTGGAGTTGGAAGGATCAAACGTTCAGTTTATGAGCACCTACATACTGTATGTCAGTGGCTCCCAAACTTTTCTGTCAAGCCCCCTTTGATGATATAGGAACATTGTAAGCCCCCCCACCGCACCCGACCTACATATAGAGTAATGACTTATCAAAGACAAGATGTGCAAGTTACTCAGTGCTCTCTCTGCATAGATCACATTCATATTCCTACATGTAAATTGCTTTTTGACATATTCATTTCTAAATAAAATAAACTTAATTTCTTTTGAGTGCAAACAACGTATATTTCCTCACATTTAACAGCAGGTTCTCTCAAACAAGAAAATAACACATCCAGCAATGATTGAAGTGGATTTACTTTATTCTGATTGCTTTCAATAAAAGCTTGTTGTCACATACATAAAGTGACTCTGCTGGGCATGACATTTTTCCTATTTATTTTTGAAAAACTCAAGGTGCTTGTTCACATGATCAGGGTGGTGGGTTTCCAAGTGTCTTTTCAATGTAATGGGCTTCATACAGTCTGCCGCCAGTATGTTAAGACACACAACACACTGGGTCTCTCTTCTTGGCCGACCATAGTGCTTGTAAAGCTTGTAAAGATATAGTGT
>NW_022281517.1:0-10734 GCF_004355925.1 Anarrhichthys ocellatus | reverse complement strand
CGTGTCAACCACCACCAAGAAAGTGTCTAGCACAGCTCATAGGAAAGCGATGTATGGTTTCATGCGCTATCAACGGAGTCCCTCTCCAAATGCTGCTCGACTCAGGGGCTCAAGTGACTATGGTAGGGAGAGCATGGATGGAAAAAACACTTCCCAACGTCCAGATCCAGTCACTCCAATCCCTCCTTTTCGACCGGCCCTTGGAGATTTCGGCAGCCAATGGTACAGATGTTCCCTTTGATGGATGGGCAGACGTTGAACTCCAGGTCTGTAGTGAAAATTATGGACATGTCACCATACAAGTGCCAGTATTGATCAGCAAGAATGGTCTTAACTCTCCTCTTTTAGGCAGTAACGTCATAGCTGAGATGATCAAAACAAACAAAGAACAGAGAGGTGAGGCCGATATTTCTGCTTTACTTAAAGAAGCGTTAAGTGTCAGTGAAAGTGCAGGGGAAGCCCTAGTTTCTACTCTCCAGATTTTGACCCCTGAGGAGACTGCTCCTGAGACCGAGTGCAGTGTGAGGACAGGAAAGAGAGGAGTAACTATTCCTGCAGAGCAGATTTGTGAGTTGTGAGGTGAGGTGTAGAGTCAGAGAATGGCCAAGGGGCGGGACAATGCTGTTTCAACCCAATCTATTGAGTGAGTGTCCTGAAGGGTTAGAGCTGTTTCCGGCTTTAGTAGATGTTCCAAGTGGGTACACAAAAATAGTTAAAATCTCTATTCAGAACCCCACTAAACACGATATCTATCTCACAAAGAGAACAGTTCTAGGCACGTTGGAGGAAGTTATGGAAGTGAAACCAGTTAACTGTTTTCCAGGTAGTTCAGAGCCAATGTCCCATCCCACTGTAAACACACACTCAGCTCAGTTAAGCACAAACCAGCAGAGAGAAACAAGTGATAAACATGAGATGAAGGGCATGTCAAAACAGAGCTGGCATCCACCTGTTGATGTGTCACACCTGAGGGAGGAAGAACAAAAGATAGTCAGAGACATGTTGCATGAAGAGTCAGATGTATTTGCCAGGGACGATTCTGACATTGGTTGCATCCCAAACTTGCAGCTGCAAATCCACCTAAATGACAAAACACCAGTCCAAATGTCCTACAATCCAGTTCCCAAGCCCTTGTACAAAGAGGTAAAGGAATATGTCCAGAACCTGCTTGACCACGGTTGGATCAAGAAATCCATCTCACCCTACTCGTCTCCAGTGGTCTGCGTCAGAAAAAAAGACAAGAGTTTACGTCTGTGTGTTGACTTTCGAGGCTTGAACCGCAAAACTGTTCCTGACCGTCACCCTCTTCCACGCATCCAAGACTTGCTGGATAATCTCGGGGGATACTCGTGGTTCTCAATACTCGATCAAGGCAGTGCTTACCACCAGGGCTTTGTCGATGAGAGTTCCAGACACCTGACTGCATTTAGCACGCCTTGGGGGCTGTATGAGTGGAATGCGACTTCCATTTGGCCTTACTAATGCTCCAGCAGCATTTCAAAGATGCATGGAGGGAGTCCTTGATGGTCTAAAGGATGAGTGCTGCTCTCCATATTTAGATGATGTGCTCTGCTTCTCCAAGACCTTTCATGACCACGTGGACGACCTGAGGCAGGTTCTTGGCCGCCTTCGAGAACACGGTATTAAGTTACGGCCAAAAAAATGTGAGCTTTTTAAAAGTCAGGTCAGATATCTAGGGTGCTTAGTGACCAGGGAAGGCATCCAGATGGACCCTCAAGACCTTGAGGCCATTCAGCACCTGAAGGATAGAGAGCCAAAGAATGTGGGAGAGGTCAGAGCTCTCTTAGGGTTTCTAGGTTATTATAGAACCTTCATACAGGACTTTTCTAGGATAGCCAGGCCACTGTTTCAGCTAATAGAGAGTCCTAGAGACTCTAGCCACAAAACCAACCCAGCTAAATCAAACAAGACCAAGGCAAGGGACGCAAATAGTGGTCAGCTTTCATCTAAAGTACCTGTCCAGTGGACATCACAACACAGTGCTGTGGTGTCGCGCCTTGTTGACATGCTAAGCAGTCCACCCATCCTGGCCTACCCAGACTTTGATTTGCCATTCGTCCTCCACACAGACGCATCGAATGAAGGTCTGGGGGCAGTGCTCTATCAACAGCAGGGAAACGAACTCCATGTCGTCGCTTATGGTTCCAGGACACTCTCACCAGCTGAGAAGAACTACCATCTCCATTCTGGCAAGCTGGAATTCCTGGCCTTAAAGTGGGCAATCTGCGATAAATTTAGAGATTACCTCTATTATGCACCCACTTTCAGCGTGTACACGGATAATAACCCCCTTACTTATGTTTTGAGTACGGCCAAGTTGAATGCAGTTTGACATCGTTGGGTGGGTGAGTTAGCCGACTTCCATTTCACCATCAGATATCGCCCAGGCAAGTCAAATGCAGATGCTGACACCCTGTCACGAGAGTACAGGGTGCACCTAAAAGAGTACACAGAAACAATGCCCCCAGATGTTTTCTCTGCCATCTGGCAGGGGGACAAAGCTATGAGGGACAGTGATGTGCCTTGGGTGGCTGCACTACAGCTGCATCATGATGCAGATGACACACTTTGTGAAGGCATTCCAGTTATCACTCCAGAAAGTGTTAGAGCGGCTCAGAAGGAGGATGCTCCCATCTGTGAGGTGATAAACCTAAAAAAAGGAGGATGGAATCCTAATGATAAAGACAAGAGACAAATGGGACGAGAGACACGCAGAATCGTACATGAATGGAACAGACTCACACTTGACAAGGGAATACTGTACAGGCAGACAGGACAACGGAAACAGTTGGTCCTCCCCAGTAATCTGAAGTTGACGGTGCTAAAACACCTGCATGATGATATGGGGCATGTCGGCGCAGACAAAGTCATCCACCTGGCGAGAGAGAGATTTTATTGGCCCTTCATGCAACGTGAAATTGAAGACTACATTATTCGTCAGTGCCAGTGTGTTAAACAAAAGCGGCCAATCATTCCAGAGAGAGCACCCATGGGTTCAATAACAACCAGTGCCCCCTTTGAGCTCATCTCCATTGACTATCTCCATCTTGAACAAAGTAAAGGTGGCTATGAGTACATTTCAGTCCTGATAGATCACTTCACTCGCTTTGCACAAGCCTACCCGACCAAGAACAAGTCAGGCAGAACAGCAGCTGAGAAAATCTTCTATGGCTTTATTCCACGCTTCGGGTATCCTGAAAAGCTACATCATGATCAGGGCCGGGAGTTCGAGAATAGTCTTTTCCAGAGACTCCAGCAGCTTGCAGGAATCACCCACTCTCGAACCACCCCCTATCACCTGCAGGGCAATCCCGTTGAGCGTCTGAACAGGACACTTCTACAGATGCTCCGCACTCTGCAAGAGGAGAAAAAGGCAGAGTGGAAGGATCACTTACCCCACATAGTACACGCGTACAACTGTACAAGACATGAGGGAACAGGCTATTCACCATTCTTTCTCCTGTATGGAAGAGCCCCACAGTTGCCTGTTGAT
The DNA here is from genome assembly GCF_004355925.1 of Anarrhichthys ocellatus. Taxonomy (NCBI): domain Eukaryota; kingdom Metazoa; phylum Chordata; class Actinopteri; order Perciformes; family Anarhichadidae; genus Anarrhichthys; species Anarrhichthys ocellatus. The sequence continues at coordinate 7,220 of NW_022281517.1, read as the reverse complement.
TTGCTCTTTGACCTGAAACCTCAACAAGAGCCAACGTCCAGACAAGAGTATGCGCAGAAATGGACTTCTCGCATGCAGGAGGCATACAAGATTGCCTCAGATGACAGTGGGAAGTGCTCTGCTAAGGGGAAGAAATACTATGATCGGCATGTTAAAGGCATGGTATTGCAGCCTGGAGATCGGGTGCTTGTCAGAAACCTGTCAGAGAGGGGTGGCCCAGGCAAACTTCGTGTTTATTGGGAAAAGAGAATTCATCGCGTCTTCGAAAAGATTGGAGATGGACCTGTGTACAGAGTTCAGCCAGAAACTGGAGGTCAAACCCTCCGTGTCCTCCATCGTAACCTGCTGCTCCCTGTAAATGACTTTCCCTTGGAACATGAGCAGAGACAGCGTGCACCCAAGAAAAAACATAAACAGAAAGATAATCAGATAAAGAACAGTGACACAGTGGAGCAGGAGTCTGAACATTCTGATGATGAGGAACAATACACATATTGCCTCAGGACCATATCTGTGTATGAAAGAAAGAGAGTCAGACCCCCAAGGCCTGAAGCTAAACCTCCGAGTGAACTCAGTGCTGTGGCCTCAGAGTTCCAGCCAATGAGACAACTCAAATACAGCAGCCACCTGAACCTGAGCCAGTTGCGGAGCCAGATTTAGTGCAGCTGCCGGTACTGGCACCACCAGCTGAGGACCTACCGCATGAACCAGCAAGGAAGGACAATATGGATGATGCAGATTCAGAAGAGCAGGCAGACAACAATGAGCCTGCCACAGGGCTATTTGATGAGGAAGCGCCACCTGTGAGAAGGTCAATTCGAGCAACGAAACCTACAGAAATGCTCACCTATAACCAACTCGGACAACCTTCATTTCAGCCCTGGAAGTTAGGAGCAAATCTTATGTTTGCTTGTGTCCCTTATCCCATGCCATTTTACCCAGCTGTTCCTGAATCCTGTTACTACCCTACACCAGTATGGATATGTTGAACCTGTAACAACGTACACAGTGACAGAAAAGACATTCAGTTTTGAAAATACAAGAGACTGTACTCTGACTGTTAGACTTTGTAGACTCTTGACCTAAACATTGCTTGTGATAGTTTGGTTTCACTCCTCCGCGAATCGCCACCTTAACATGGTGGAGTTTGAGTGGCTCAGTGATCCTGGGAGCTATGTTGTCCGGGGCATTAGCCCCTGGTAGGGTCTCCCAAGGCAAACAGGTCTCGGGGGAGAGCCCAGACTAAGAGCGGTTCAAACGACCCTAATGATAAGCAGCCCACGGTCTTTAGCCACCTCGCCCGGACCAGGGAAACCGGGGCACCGTCCCGGAGCCAGACCCAGGAGGGGAGCTCGTCGGCGAGCGTCTGGTGGCCGGGCCTTCGCCCATGGGGCCCGGTCGGGCTCAGCCCGAATAAACAGCATGGAGCAGCCACCCTGTGGACCCACCACCCGCAGGGACAAGCATCGGGGTCGGGTGCAATGCAGACCGAGCGGCGGGTCAGGCGGGAGGCCTGGGCGAGCCGATCGCCGGCGGCATAGACTAGCTCTAGGGACGTGGAACGTCACCTCGCTAGCGGGGAAAGAGCCAGAGCTGGTACAGGAGGTGGAGCGATACCAGCTAGATATAGTTGGACTCACCTCCACACACAGCGCTGGCTCTGGAACCAAGCTCCTGGAGAGAGGTTGGACTTTGTCCTTTTCCGGAGTTTCCCAGGGTGAGAGGCGCCGGGCGGGAGTGGGGATACTCACGAGCCCCCGGCTGAGCGCCGCTGTGTTGGAGTTCTCCCCGGAGAATGAGAGGGTCGCCTCCATGCGCCTACGGGTTGCGGGGAGCAAGGCTCTGACTGTGGTTTGTGCTTACGCACCAAACAGCAGTTCAGAGTATCTGGCCTTCTTGGAGTCGGTGGGAGGGGTCCTGGAAAGGGCGCCGCCTACCGACTCCATAGTTCTCCTGGGGGACTTCAATGCTCACGTGGGCAATGACAGAGAAACCTGGCGGGGGGTGATTGGGAGGAACGGCTTGCCCGATCTGAACCCGAATGGTGTCTCGTTATTGGACTTCTGTGCTTGCCACGGTTTGGCCATAACGAACACCATGTTCGAACATAAGGTGGCTCATAAGTGTACCTGGTACCAGAACACCTTAGGCCGGAGATCAATGATCGACTTTGTAATCGTATCATTTGATTTGCGGCCGTATGTCTTGGACACTCGGGTGAAGAGAAGAGTAGAGCTGTCAACTGATCACCACCTGGTGGTGAGTTGGATCAGATGGCAGGGGAACCGGTTGGAAAGACCCGGCAAGCCCAAACGTGTAGTGAGGGTGAACTGGGAACGTCTGGTGGAGGACCCTGTCCAGGAGGTCTTTAACTCCCACCTCCGGAAGAACTTCTCTCACATCCCGAGGGAGGTTGGGGACATGGAATCCGAATGGACCATGCTCAAAGCCTCTATTGTGGACGCGGCCGCTAGGAGCTGTGGCCGGAAGGTCATCGGTGCCTGTCGTGGCGGCAACCCGAGAACCCGGTGGTGGACACCGGAGGTGAGGGAAGCCGTCAAGCTGAAGAAGGAGACCTTCAATGCCTGGTTGGCCCAGGGGTCTCCCGAAGCAGCTGACAGGTACCGGCAGGCCAGAAGGGCTGCAGCTGCGGTGGTCGCGAATGCTAAAACTCGGGCATGGGAGGAGTTCGGGGAGGCCATGGAGAAGGACTTTCGGTTGGCCTCAAGGAGGTTCTGGCAAACCATCCGATGGCTCAGGAAGGGAAAGCAGGGCTTACCCCAGGCTGTTCTCAGCAGGGGGGGGGGAACTGCTGACCCGGACAGGGGACATCGTCGGGCGGTGGAGAGAGCACTTTGAGGAACTCCTAAACCTGACCAACATGGGGGAGGCTCACCCATATCCCTGGCAGAGGCCGCTGAGGTAGTCAAAAAGCTCCTTGGTGGCAAGGCGCCGGGGGTGGATGAGATCCGCCCTGAGATGCTGAAAGCGCTGGACATAGTTGGGCTGTCCTGGCTGACACGCCTCTTCAATGTTGCATGGGGGTCGGGATCAGTGCCCATGGACTGGCAGACCGGGGTGGTGGTTCCCATTTTCAAAAAGGAGGACCGGAGAGTGTGCTCGAATTACCGGGGTATCACACTACTCAGCCTCCCGGGGAAGGCTTATGCCAGGGTGCTGGAAAGGAGGCTCCGACCGTTTGTCGAACCTCAGATACAAGAGGAGCAATGCGGATTCCGTCCCGGCCGTGGAACAGTGGACCAGCTCTTTACCCTTGCAAGACTACTGGAGGGGTTCTGGGAGTTTGCCCAACCAGTCTACATGTGCTTTGTGGACTTGGAGAAGGCTTTCGACCGGGTCCCTCGGGGGTTCTTGTGGGGGGTGCTGCGGGAGTATGGGGTGCCGGACCCATTACAACGGGCGATCCGGTCTCTGTACGACTGCAGTAGGAGCTGTGTCTGCATTCTCGGCAATAAGTCAGACACGTTCCCGGTGGGTGTTGGCCTCCGCCAGGGCTGCCCTTTGTCTCCGGTCCTGTTCGTGACTTTCATGGACAGGATATCTAGGCGCAGCCGGGGGGTGGAGAACGTCAGGTTCTGGGGTCTCGGGATCGCCTCTCTGCTGTTTGCAGATGATGTGGTCCTGTTAGCCTCCTCGGATCGTGACCTCCAGCATTCACTGGGGCGGTTTGCAGCCGAGTGTGAAGCGGCGGGGATGAGAGTTAGCACCTCCAAATCTGAGGCCATGGTGCTCTGCCGGAAACCGGTGGATTGCTCCCTCCAGGTGGGGACGGAGTGCCTACCTCAAGCGAAGGAGTTCAAGTATCTTGGGGTCTTGTTCACGAGTGAGGGTAAGATGGAGCGGGAGATCGACAGACGGATCGGTGCGGCTGCAGCAGTAAAGCAGGAGGGATTACATCTCCCAGCTGGCCTGGGAACGCCTCGGGATCCCCCAGAATGAGCTGGAACATGTTGCCGGTGAGAGGGAAGTCTGGGTCAGCCTGCTTGGCCTGTTGCCACCGCGACCCGACCCCGGATAAGTGGAGGAAAATGGATGGATGGATGGAGTTTGGTTTCAGATGTCCGGAGACATCTCTTGAAGCAGGGGAGAGTGTAGTAGGTTGGAAATGCTACATGTTAGTTTTTTATTAAAACAGACCCCCCCCCCACACTTTCTTTGTTAATAATTGAACTATTCTAACACTCTTCAGACTTTATATCGAGGTAATACACGATCACGTCAGTAGATGGTGCTTTGGTGCTGCTGTGGATCCATTAGGGAGAACGTAGCTACAGGCTCCGCTCATGCGCAGCTCAGAATAAAACTAGCTCTGGCCTGAGCATGACGCTAACGTTGGTCCTCTCTCTGTATTAATCCACAGGTAGGCAAAATGTGTTTTCTGTCTGTAACTTGAGTTATGATCGAATGTAAATGCAGTTAAATGTTTTGTAATGTTGTAACATGATTGGAGATGTGTGACAAAGGTAGTTGGCTATATTTTGTAGCTAGTTGTTCTGACGAACGTTGTAATGCTACCTAGCTAGTTCTGTCCGTGAACTTCAGTGCTACACCGTAGCTGTTAAATGTTAGTAGAACTGGATGTGGAATATATTTGGATTCATTTGAATTTGTTCACACCGTGTTGTGTAAATTGTGAAACGTTATGATCTGCAAGGCAGCTCAGAATAAAACTAGCTCTGGCCTGAGCATGACGCTAACGTTGGTCCTCTCTCTGTAATAATCCACAGTTAGATCAGTTGGCTACACAGTGCTTCCTAGCCTGTGTAACCTTTGCTGCCGGTCCAGATTTCCCCTCGGTCTGGTGCCGGTCACATGAGCTTTTCTTTTAGGTGGATAAAATGTTTCTCTGCTTCCCCCGTCTAAAGCAGTATATTGCTTTCTATTGTGGGTAATACACTGACTACAGATAAGTACCACATACAACCCCACTTCAAAAGATCTGAACTATCCCTCTAAAGCTGCTCTAAGGAATAGCTTTCCTCTCAGCTCCACAGCAGCATTTAAAAATGGCCACCTTTTGCGCCAAAATCCATCCGTTCCAACGGAGTAGGCGTAGAGGCGCAATGAATCTGTGCAAATGGTCCAAGTAGAGTTGAAGTTTTAATTATGGACAACTCTAAGGAATGCTGTGGACCTACAATCCTCAGTGAAGACAAGCAGTACATGAGTCTATTAAGCACATCGTCTGAGTATCTAATGCCACACACTTTAATGTTAATCACTTTTGCTATATCAATAAATAACTCCAGCTGAGAGTACCTTCTCCTCCTTTTAATACTTTATTTTCTTTGTGTCAATAATTTGGGATAATGCAGCTGCTTTCATTATCGAACCAGCAAGTCAGCACCTAATTCTTTATTCTCTCTCTCGCACACACACACACACATTATCATGCTCACCTCCATTACAGCCTTTCTTCATGCTTGTTTCTCAGCCACTTAATTGCTTTGATGTTGTTCTACTGTGTATCCTGTAGCTCATGTTATCATAGAAATATAGAGAGAAGCCGTGGGCTGAACGAGATGTCTGGTCTGCCGACTCCGCTTATTACCGTCTTATAAGTGCACCTCATACACGAACCCAGGACGTTCGGTCACATTGGTGGCAGCGGTGTTTCTTATGCACCGACTACGGACCGCTACGACTATTTTACGCTTCGGCGACTGTGAGTGTGCACTTTCTTAGCTTAGCTTGTCTCAGTTTAGCTAGCAGGCTAACTCCGCGGCACTTCAGAGAGAAAAGCGCCGCTGGTTTAAGTACAGGATGTGGGTTGGAGATGAAGACCCATGAAGCCCAGCTCAGGGCTGTTTGGCAGACGGTCGGCCAGCAGGGGACCATGTGGACCTGCCTGCTCCGTTTCCAGAGTTTCCTCGGCTGGGTGAGACAGTCTGTTACATTATTTTGAAAGTGCGTTGCTTACTGGCAGCGGTGGAGGAAGTCTTCGGGAAGACTACGTTGATGCAGCGTGTGGGAGAAGAATAAACTAAAGCAAGACAAGCTAACAGATGCTACAGAGAAGTGGATACAAACTGCAGCCGATTAGTGTTGTGGAAGGAATCGTGATTAATCGCAAAAAAACATTTTAATCGTTGCCCAGCACTAATATAAATATACGTTCATATTGAGGTTTGCACATTACAAAAAGCAGCAGCCAGACAGCAGGTGAATCATCAGTGAAATATCTACTTGATCTCCACTAAAGTATGTTTGTCTCCATATCTTGTGTCAAAAGTTGTTTATGGACAAGAGGTGTATTTTTATAACATAACTAATAATAAAAATAAATTGAACATTGCTATTCTGAGTATTCCAGGTTCATCATCAAAACAGTGTGTTAACCACAAGCATGTGTTTGTGTAACGTGATTGTTCCGTCATCATTATTAATTTCATTTTTGTCACCCCTTTTGTTTTTCCTTTTCTCTTATGTCCATCTAGGGTGCACTTGTTTTGAGTTTTGGTACTACAACTCCCATCGTGCTTTGGGTGATGCAAACAGGAAGTGCTATGTTTCACCATAGAAAGTAATGCTGCATTACAAACTACAATCTAGATCACGGAAACTGCAAAAACAAATCCAGATTCCTTGGAGTTGGAAGGATCAAACGTTCAGTTTATGAGCACCTACATACTGTATGTCAGTGGCTCCCAAACTTTTCTGTCAAGCCCCCTTTGATGATATAGGAACATTGTAAGCCCCCCCACCGCACCCGACCTACATATAGAGTAATGACTTATCAAAGACAAGATGTGCAAGTTACTCAGTGCTCTCTCTGCATAGATCACATTCATATTCCTACATGTAAATTGCTTTTTGACATATTCATTTCTAAATAAAATAAACTTAATTTCTTTTGAGTGCAAACAACGTATATTTCCTCACATTTAACAGCAGGTTCTCTCAAACAAGAAAATAACACATCCAGCAATGATTGAAGTGGATTTACTTTATTCTGATTGCTTTCAATAAAAGCTTGTTGTCACATACATAAAGTGACTCTGCTGGGCATGACATTTTTCCTATTTATTTTTGAAAAACTCAAGGTGCTTGTTCACATGATCAGGGTGGTGGGTTTCCAAGTGTCTTTTCAATGTAATGGGCTTCATACAGTCTGCCGCCAGTATGTTAAGACACACAACACACTGGGTCTCTCTTCTTGGCCGACCATAGTGCTTGTAAAGCTTGTAAAGATATAGTGT
>NW_022281516.1:0-10735 GCF_004355925.1 Anarrhichthys ocellatus | reverse complement strand
TCGAGTGTCTGTGTTAGTTCACATGTCTGTAATAACAGCAGGACAGTTGAGTGTCTGTGGTTAGTTCACACGTCTGTAATAACAGCAGGACAGTTGAGTGTCTGCGGTTAGTTCACACGTCTGTAATAACAGCAGGACAGTCGAGTGTCTGTGGTTAGTTCACACGTCTGATAACAGCAGGACAGTCGAGTGTCTGGTTAGTTCACGTCTGTGATAACAGCAGGACAGTCATGTGTCTGTGGTTAGTTCACGTCTGTAATAACAGCAGGACAGTCGAGTGTCTGTGGTTAGTTCACACGTCTGATAACAGCAGGACAGTCGAGTGTCTGGTTAGTTCACACGTCTGTGATAACAGCAGGACAGTCGAGTGTCTGTGGTTAGTTCACACGTCTGTGATAACAGCAGGACAGTCGAGTGTCTGGTTAGTTCACACGTCTGTGATAACAGCAGGACAGTCAAGTGTATGTGGTTAGTTCACATGTCTGTGATAACAGCAGGACAGTCGAGTGTCTGTGGTTAGTTCACATGTCTGTGATAACAGCAGGACAGTCGAGTGTCTGTGGTTAGTTCACACGTCTGTGATAACAGCAGGACAGTCAAGTGTATGTGGTTAGTTCACACGTCTGTGATAACAGCAGGACAGTTGAGTGTCTGTGGTTAGTTCACACGTCTGTGATAACAGCAGGACAGTTGAGTGTCTGTGTTAGTTCACGTCTGTAATAACAAACTGTATTTGCAGTGTGTTTTCTCTCGGGGCCAATGTTGCAATGGAAAAACAAAGGCAGCGAATACGAAGTCTAACAAGCAAACACGGATGTAAACAATATCCAATTTGAAATATTAAAACAGTCTTGCTCTACAAATGTTTTATGAGGAAGGAAATGTACTGAACAATGACATCCTGCCCTGCCTGCTTTTAGAAACAGCAGAAAGAGTTCTCACTCTATATGTCACATTGACATACAATCTCGATCCTTCCAGCAGCCTGGTGGGTGATGTGTGTCCTCTCAAAGGTCAGTGATTTAGTCTGAGCACAGTTTCCTTGTGCATGAGCAAAATGTATTCAGTTCCATTTACCTGTTTGGAATTAAATATGCTGCCATTGGAAATTCTCTTCAATCTGTATTGAGATTGGATGCCAGTAGACTTTGGATACTTGAGACTTAATAATGTTAAATTCATCTCTCTGAATTTGCTGAACCAAATTATAATTGTATCAACCTTAATCTTCCCTTTCAGTTCCTTCTCTTGAAAGCCTGCACTCTTGACTAATGGCTATTTTATCGATTCAAATGTGCTAAAGTCATTTGTCAAGTTAATTGACGCTCTCCACTGCCTTGTCTTGTGACTCATACATGACATTCACCTGCTCCTTGACTTCAAATATATTTGGTGAACTTTCTGCTCACAGTGGATATCTTCACATTTACTTTCTGTGTATCTCCATATTTTGTTATAAATGAAGCAGACAGGAAATCAAATAGTACCCATGAGGAGTAGCCTTTGGCACTCTGCCCCAACTCAAATTTATCTAAGTGTTATTTTATGTTGACGGGTACGTAGTGCAGAGTGGCAAGGAGAAGCTGCTCTTACTCTTAGTCCTTTTTTCTTTCTTAGATTTCTTTTTACTTAAATATAAGAGCAACTGGAACTTACGAATTCCCCCCCGAGGGATCAATAAAGTTGAGTAATATTTCCATTTACTAAATTAGAAATCAAAATAATAAATGAACTCTTAAAACAAACTAAAATGGCCAAATAGATGGTTTCTAACCGGGCACCCGCGCACTGACGACTTCAAAACATTTGCATCTGTCTCTGTTTTTGGGCTGCATAATGAATTCAGATCTGGATTCAGGCCTGTATCTGATCTCATTGTCATGTGACAATGAATGGAAACACATTGAAATGCACTCCCAGTTCCTCCTGACAAGGGTGTGTTACTCCAAAAGCTGTGCGCAGGAAGTTGAGGCAGGACATTGATGTAAGTGATGATGATGAAGTGTCTGAGAGACGCAAAAGTGAAATAGGCAAACGGTGAAATATAAGACGTATTAGTTTAAGGAGTTGGAAAATAACATAATGCTTCAAACACATTCACAGAGACAGACCTGTTTAATGTTACGCACACCGGTGCGATCAATGGAAATATTCTGTTTTCATTACATATTTTTGTTTGCAGAGGAAATGTTCAATCCTGGCCGATGCTTCATTTTAAAACCATTATCTGCCAAAACCGATGACGTGGCGATATAATTGTGCATCCCTACTGAGGCTGATGGGAATGTCAATCTTCATCATGTCACATCACATCTCTGTTACTGACCACTCAAACATCAAGCAACACAGCAGATTAATGCTTAGCGATACAAATATGATTCGAGGCAGATGTGAAAAATGCATAATTTTGAGGAGGCGGCAGATTCATGGTCAAGCTGGAGTATGGAGTCATGCATGTGTCTGACAGCTAGTTTTTATGAGTAATGACTTCATCATAAAACGTCTAAGGCTAAAGATCACACAATACGATCCCTGCTGCAGTTCGAGACAATGGTTTGTCAACAATCATAATTCTCATAAGTAGACCAAGCTGAAGTATTTTGAGGCACACAATTACAGTTTATATCTTCTTTTTTTTTACTAACAAATAGGACAAATGTTCAGAGGCACACAGCAGACAATAGATACACTTTTATTCAAATTTTGCAAAATGTGACAAAATTCTGATCTTAATTCTAAGTAGAAAGAAAATGATACAGTCCTAAAAATACATCTGCAATCTCTATTCTATGCTGCATAATAAAATGACAATTAGATCATACTTCATACGGGGACAACATTCAGCTGTTTGCTTTAGACTGAGAACAACCTCAAGATGATCTGATGTGTAAAAACAGACACCTGAGCGTAATTACCTCAAAGACTGAACTTCCTGCACAAAACTTTCCTGAAACAGACCATGCAAATGACTGGATGTGTGTTTTCCCTCCACTTTGCACAAGCTGAGCCACCGAGTCTGCTCAGCGAGCACCACCCCATCTTCAAATCACATCCAGTGGGATTCTAAAAATAGTGTTCCCTCAGAGGCTCTGTCTCATTAAACCTGATCTTAAGGCTTTACGTGCTCTTTCCAGGCTCACGCCCCTCTCTGACTGAATGATTGCACATTGCGGTAATGAAGGCAGAGCTACAGCGCTATAAACATTAAAATGAAACTATTGCTGCCTTCTGATTTGAATCTGAACTTGTAACCCAAAATCTAAATTATTTACGTGGTGTGTTGAGCTGCTGAAGAAGTGAAAATCTGAGTCGTTCCAGATCAGACTCTTCATCCAAATGTTCACAACAGAACATTATCACAACACAGTATATAATATTGTTAAGCAAGTTATTGGACAAATTAAAGTGTACACAGTATCAATCTGTCAGGATCCCTGTCTGACCCGTTGTGTGTTAACCTCTGTTTCCCCTGATCTCCTCTCCTCATGTGTTCTGTCATTCCCCTGTTTGTTATTGTGTGCCATGTGTTCTGTGTTTTTCCTCTGCCTCCAGACACCTCCCATGGCCACACCCCTGATTGGTGCAGAGCTGCGGACAATCCAGTTGATTACCACCTGTAGGTTGACACAGCGGATCCTGATCCCACTAATAACCTCCTGGCAGTATATCAACCCTGGTCCTGCAGGTCTGCGTTGTCAGTCCGTACAGTCTACTAACCCTGGTACTCCGGTTCCTTCTTACAATCATTTGCTCTGCTGTGCCATCAATAAATGTAATGTAAATGTAAAACAGGCAGAGTGATTATAATGACATCATGGCTTTGGTGTGTGAAGCTTTGAATTGAATCAATGTTTGTGATGCTCGAATAGTTTGCAAATAAACGTGCAATAAAGTCCCAAGTCCACAAAATGTGACAGGGGACCCATTGCGTTTCACTGCCCCTTATATTTCGAATCGCACGCTGTGACGTTTCCCTACCACGTTCCTGGTTGTGTGTGTGTGTGTCCCTTTAATGACAGGATTGCAAACTGGAGACACCTGGGCCAGTGCTCCAGGATAAAGCCCCGCCTCCCTGGCAACAGGGGGCTCTCCTATCACCCCGTGGAGGAGCGAGGACGGCGCGTCCCAAACATCATTTGTCATTGGACGACTTTGTTATGTCGAATAAAACTCTTTTCTTTTGGGAAACTGTCTGCGTCTCCCTGAATAGGTCATGGCGGTCAGAGCCAGGTCGTGACAGTTGGGGGCTCGTCCGGGATTTGGACCATTTTGCGGTCGTGGGTATGTAGCTTGGTTTGTTGAGTGCTACTGCCTTTTCGTATTTGTTTGTAGGTGTACGTCGTAGTTGACGTCACTGATTTGTAATTGGGGTTTCTCTGGATTCCCTATAGCGCTGTTTGACGTGCGTAACTCCTTGGGGGAAACAGGCATTTTTGTTGGAGAGATGCAGTAGTTTGTATCTATTTCGGTCATAGAGACTCTGTTTTGAGATTAGGAGTAGTTATCTCCTCACGGTGTAAAAGATTGCGAATCAATGTAAGGGACGTGTTGTCTGGCTGGTGCACGTAACGTAACTCTGATGCAAACGTGGTTCTCCTGTCAGGTTCAGAGGCGTTACCCCTTTAGGTTTCGTCTTGTTTGTTGTTTTGTTAATGTTGCGGTGACCGTGGTTAGAGCAATCTTGCTCGGGAGCACATCCATGGCTCTAGGGGAGTCGCCAGTTTCTGGTTGCTTTCCCTCGCCACTGGGCTTCAGTGCGTAAGTACCCGCCACCATTAACTGCATGAAGACTAGGGTTGAGTTTGTAAGTAGATAGATTGTTGTTAGGCAGTCAGCTAGAGGGGCGCACTCGTATGCTGATTAGGCCAGACTCCGTGGCTTGTGCACCAGTAGCCTTCGCTGTTTGTTTCGTTGATGTCAGTTACACTTAAGTATGGAGACTGTTGAGAGCTTCTTTGCTTCTCCCTCTGAGAAGTTGTTAGATCTTTGCACAAAAGATCAACTGCTGAACATAGCAGACTATTATGAAATCGAAGTGGGTGGTAAACGTCTGAAGGAGAGCATGAAGGCCATTTTGAAATCTAATTTGTTTGAAAGAAATGTTTTGACTGAGGGTCCGTCAGCTGTTTTGCCGGAGGCCGCGTGGGCTCCGCCCCAAACAGGATCTAATTTTACGTTTGAACAGCAAAAAGAGTTGCTGATGTTACAGCTTGACCATGACAAGTTTAAGCAAGCTGAACTGGAGCAGGTATTGGCTGTGGAGAGGCTGCACCAGCAGACCGAACATGCCAAGTTGGAGGTTGAGCAGTTTAGACCATTGTTAGTTAAGGAAGGAAAGCTGTCAGCTGGTGAGTTCAATAGGAAGTCGTTGTCTTTTTCAGAGCAATCGGCAGAAGGGTTCGATGTTTTGGGTAACTTGAGGCTCTTGCCAAAATTTTCTGAAAAAGAGCCGGAATTATTTTTTTCATTGTTTGAGCGTGTGGCAGATGCGCGTAATTGGCCAGACTCAGCGCGCATGCTGATGCTGCAGTGCATGCTGACTGGGAGAGCACAGGAGGCGTACTCCTCGTTAACCGATGCTGATAGTGAAAACTATTCGTCTGTGAAGGCAGCGGTGTTAAAGGCTTATGAGTTGGTTCCAGAGGCCTACCGGCAAAGATTTAGGAACTTGGAAAAAGGGGAGAATCGGAGTCATCTGGAATTCATGCGTGATCTGAATATTAATTTCACTCGTTGGTGCTCGGCTTCTGGTGGTGACTTTGTTCAGTTGGGTGAACTTTTGGTACTAGAGCAGTTTAAAAATTTGGTTCCTGTGCACGTTGCAGCGTACATCAGTGAACAGAAAGTAACGAACACGGCTGCAGCGGCGGCACTCGCTGATGATTACGTGCTTACGCACAGACGTGGATTTGCTGATCACAGGGCTGGTGCTGCCGGTGGCAGAGAATCACTGGGCAGAGTCAGTGGAACGGTTCCAGATAGAGGCAGCAGTAGTCTGCGTAATGCGGAGCGAGTTTGTAACTATTGTCACAAACAAGGACACTGGAAGGTCGACTGTCACACGCCAAACCCGCGAACCATTTCCTGCATCAGTCACGTGGTACGGCCGGCTCGCGAGGCTTCAAACATCACCACATATGTCATCAACACAAGCCTCGATACGCGCTTCACCAAAATATTCATGGATTACTCGACACACGCTTCGAAGCCTCGACACGGAAGGACACATCACTACCAACCTGAGCCCACGGGGTTCCTCGGAGATCCCGTGTCCAGCCGTCCTGTGTCGTTCCACGGAAATCACCCAGCTGACGTAAGCTTGCCATCCTGTGTCGGACCAAGGGAACCACATTCGATCCTGCCTGCCTTCCGGTGTCAGTCCACAGGAAACCACACCGTCGATCCTGCCATCTGTCCGGTATCGTTCCACGGGGCCACACTGCCGACAGACACCTCGACCGATCCTCCGCGATGCAGTTCGGTCCGAACCCACGCAACCCGGCTTTTAAATATTGATGATTATAGATTTTTTTTCTTCTGTCTAAAAGATGTGGGTTTAGACAAAAAACATTCCCAGCTAAAGCCCCTGAAGCCCGATGCTGACGCCACTACTCTGAAGCCAAACTTACTCTTGGTTGCTTAAACCTTTTAACTATATCAATGGAAGCACTCATCTTTTTCTGCAGAAATGGTAGAAACCGTTGAATCCCCGGTTCAATATAATCTGGATTTAAATGTATGACAATGGTGGACAAATTACTGAATTAAGGATGAAGGCATTACTGACAATCCCCCGGTGCAGCTCTACTTCTTCGTCCTCTTATATTGAAGAGCAGTGGACTGAGCACACAGCCTTGAGGGGCCCCTGTGCTCAGTGTGAGTTTTTGTGGGATTATGGTGTTGAATGCTGAACTAAAGTCTATGAACAGCATTCTCACATGAGTCTTTTGAGTCCAGATGGGTGAGGGCTGGGTGGAGAGCAGAGCAGATTGCATCCTCCGTGGACCGTTTGGCACGGTATGCAAACTGGAAAGGGTCCAAGGTGGGGGGGAAGAATGGATTTGATATGTGACATGACCAGCCGTTCAAAGCACTTCATGATTATGGGGGTCAGCGCCACCGGACGGTAGTCATTAAAGCATGACGGAGTGGATTTCTTTGGCACAGGTATGATGATGGTGGCCTTGAAGCATGATGGAACAACAGCTTGTCTCGGAAGTATTAAAGACATCCGTGAAGACATCCTTAAGCTCCTCTGCGCAGTCCTTCAACACACGACCAGGGATGTTGTCTGGACCTGTTGCCTTGCGGGTGTTGATAGTGGAGAGTGTCCTCTTCACGCTGGCAGCAGACAGGCACAGAGCCTGATCATGGGGAGGGGGCGGAGTCTTGTGTGGACGTGTGCTGTTTTGCGTTCCAAACCGTGCAAAGAAGCTGTTGAGGTTGTTTAGCAGAGAGATGTTGCTGTCGCAGGTCTGTGGCACGGGTTTGTAGTCCATAAGGGTCTGAATGCCCTGCCACAGGCTCCGTGTATCTCTGCTGTCTTTAAAGTGACTGGTTATCTTATTCGTGTAATCCTGTTTTGCTTTCCTGATGCCGTGGGACAGGTCGGCTCTCGCTCTTCTCAGGCCAGTTCCATCCCCGGCTCTGAAGGCGTTGTTTCTGGCCCTCAGCAGCCGATGCACTTCCCCTGTCAGCCATGGCTTCTGGTTAGCCCGAGTGATGATGGTTTTTATATGAGTCACATCATCAATGCACTTACTAATGTAAGAAGTAACAGTGTCTGTGTACTCCTCAATGTCTGTGTGATTGTTGTATGTGGCTGCCTGCTTAAACATTCCCCAGTCTGTTGTGTCAAAGCAGTCTTGGAGAGCAGAGGAGGCCCCATCTGGCCACACCCGTACCTGCTTCAGAACCGGTCTGGAGACTTTCACTCTTGGTCTGTATGCTGGCATTAGCAGGACGGTGATGTGGTCAGAGAGTCCTATGTGGGGTAGGGGTGAGGCCTTGTATGCTCCTTTGTGAGTAGTGTAGACCAGATCCAAAATGTTTTCCCCTCTTGTTGGGAAATCAACATGCTGATGTAGTTTGGGAAGGACAGTCTTAAGGTTAGCATGGTTGAAATCTCCAGCGAGGATGGTGAAGCCGTCTGGGTGAGCTGTCTGTTGTTCACTGATGGCCTGATACAGTTCACAAAGGGCCGCACTTCTGTAACTGTTGTTGGGGGTGGGAGGGATGTAAACAACGACTAGCAGAATCGCTGTAAATTCCCTCGGCAGATAGAAAGGATGGCACCTTATGATCATAAACTCCGCCAGTGGTGAGCAGTGTTTACATACCACAACAGCATCCCGACACCATGCATCACGGATGTAAGCACATACCCCGCCGCCGCGAGTCTTTCCTCCTGTAACCAGGGCTCTGTCTGCTCGGTAGCACGTTAGCTGCTCCAGTTGCACAGCAGAGTCGGGGATGTTGTCAGTTAGCCATGTTTCCGTGAAAAGAAGCACACAGCAGTTCCTCACGTCTCGCTGCGCCGTCCTCAGCAGACGTATGTGATCCATTTTATTGTCCAAGGATCGCACATTAGTCATGATAATGGATGGTATGGCTGGGCGAGTTGGATTAGCCGCTAGCCTAGCTCGGATACCCCCGCGCTTGCCCCTCTTCCGCTTCCTCTCACACCGCTTGCGGCGCCTCCTTTCCGGGGGAGGAGTAGCAGTCGAGTTCGGTGTGGTCGCAGGCCGGCGGAGTAATCCTAGCTCCGTGATTGTTTCTGCTTGTGCAGTATCCAGAGTGTTGTATAGCTTGGTCCTGCTGATGATTAACAGAACCTGGCGACTGTACTTGCGTTCCGACGTAGACAGACGAGATGAAGACAAACAACTTTTGTACAGACATTTAGTAACAGAACAAAACACCACATGGTCGGGACAGAGAGGGGTCGCTGCGTCTACACGCGCCGCCATCTATTTGTAATAAATGTTAGTTAATTTATTTAATGTTTAAGATTTTACACATTTACCTTAAAGTTTCGAAAAAAAATCTTGGCCATTATCAGCACCATTGTCTATCATATGCTTTCCAGAAACAGCTATAGAATAAGGAAATTGTTTATTTAAATAATTAGATAGAAAAGTGTGAGCTTGGGGGTGTCACTTATTCTTTGATGGGCAGGTCCTCCCCAGCTCAATCTGACCAGTGGCGGGCTGTGCATTTTATACCTGGGCCTTCACTGTTATCCTGCAGCTGAAATACCACCTAATAACCACATGATGGTGCCGCAGCTATTATTCGTTTTCGTTATTCGTTATAATGTTAGAGCATTTGGAAAATGGAGGCGCTTAAATACAGGAATAGACAATGTTTTCTGTGCTCATGTAGGATAGTGGTTCTCAGCTGGTCTGGCTGTGGGACCCACCATCGTCCCTTAATGACATGCCACGGCCCATTAGTCTCTTTAGGAGACAGTTTTATGATTTTACTTTCACAACTTAAACATTGAACGTACTGCTCTGCAGTGTCTCTCCTCGTCTCAGCCCCCTGTGTCATGGTGTGTGGTGCATCTCACTCAGTCAGAATGCCCATATTTGATTGGCTGAGCTGCATCACGTGATGCGATTCACTACCCGACAGCCTCTGCTGTTAAGTTTCGTTTCACGACAGTCACGTGCTCGCCCACTGACCAATCACAGCACACTCTGTATCTCGCGGCAGAGCTGCACATGGACACTGAGCTGCATGTAATGCTGACGTAGCTATAGGCCGGCTAGCAGGCTCCGACACTTCAAAGAATACGCCCAACATGTCAAACTAAAGATCTGATTGGTTGAACACTATGACAATCAACAACATCGTCCCCATTCACTTAATACTGCAAAGGGATTCACTTGTGAGTCTGCACGCCTCTGCCTCTGTTCTTACCTAGAGACACAGAGGTGAAATCTGATTGGATAAAAGCTCTACTTAAAACAAGCTGCACTGGAAGCAGAGCAGCTGAGGAAGACAGGAGCTGTGCAATGAGAACATAAGATAATGGGAAAAATAGTTTTATAAATTATAATACATGTAGTGTATTTAAGAACTTAAATTAAGTATTAAATTATGAAATAGCTATAACTTTGTGATTCTGTTTAGGCCAGCAGAGAAGGCCCTGAAGGACCTGACGGCCCACCACTGCTGTGAATGTATTTCTACAAAGTCATATTACGCTGGTTGATGAAATGACGTGATTTCAATGCATTTAATGTTTCAGATAAAATGTTATGAATATGGAACTATAGACTGTATGCTGCCAGCAAGATCCATGTCATCGTAATGAAAGCAGTGTAAATTCTGTTTGCACAGTCATGTAAAATATGAGTGTGTGTTTACGGCTGGAAAAGTCATGCGCAGGGACTTTGTCTCAGACTGATTCCACAACTTTGAAAGATGCACTGGTCCGGAAAATCGGCACGGGACTTGCGGAGCAAAGGGAACAAGATGACGGAATAAACGTGAGGCTTCACGCTAACGACATACTTTGTAAGTACCTGAACTATGGATTCTAATATTGCAAACTGAAATTGGCAACATTGAACCCCCGGCTCCCCGGGTGCCTGTCATTGGCAGCCCACTGCTCCCTATATACAGAGATGGGTCAAATGCAGAAGTCAAATTTTGTGTATGTAACAGAGTTAATGATTCCACTTGACTGGCCATTGGTTGCTAGTATTACTATATTATTTAAGTTATT
>NW_022281515.1:0-10751 GCF_004355925.1 Anarrhichthys ocellatus | reverse complement strand
GAAGTCTGTAGTATGTTTGTATCATGAAGTCTGCACCATGAAGTCTGTATTATGTTTGTATCATGAAGTCTGCATCATGAAGTATGTATCATGAAGTCTGTATCATAAAGTCTGTATCATGTTTGTATCATAAATTCTGTATTATATTTGTATGATGAAGTCTGCATCATGAAGTCTGTATTGTTTGTATCATGAAGTCTGCATCATGAAGTCTGTATTGTTTGTATCATGAAGTCTGCATCATGAAGTCTGTATCATGAAGTCTGTAGTGTTTGTATCATGAAGTCTGCACCATGAAGTGTGTATCATGAAGTCTGTATTGTTTGTATCATGAAGTCTGCACCATGAAGTCTGTAGTATGTTTGTATCATGAAGTCTGCATCATGAAGTATGTATCATGAAGTCTGTATCATAAAGTCTGTATCATGTTTGTATCATAAATTCTGTATTATATTTGTATGATGAAGTCTGCATCATGAAGTCTGCGTAATCATAAAGTCTGCATCATGAAGTCTGCATAATCATAAAGTCTGCATAAATATATAAAGATATAATTTTATTAGTGTTGGGCAAGTTAACGCATTATTGCGTTAACACATTAATTAATTAACGCCGACAATTATATTATCGCGCGTTAACGCAGTTTCGTTTATTTTTATTATTAAGCGACATTTTTAACACAAGAACCGGGCAGCAAAAGTGAACAGCTGTGTTCGTGTGGCCTCACTTCGTCTCGTTACAGATCAAACGTGAAGTGGAGCTTCTTGTGAGGAACAAGACGCGTGTTGTTTGAACGGAACACTTTACTGTCTGAACTGCAGTGTTACAGTGAACACAACACGCTCTTGCACCCGACATGTGGTTTTCTACGTATCAACATTGTTAGCGTCAATAACACGTACCATTCTACTTCCCGTCTCTTCCAAGTAAAAGCACTTCCGTTTTCATGCTCTTCACAATAAAAGTAAATCATGCAATCAAATAATTTACAACAGTGACAATATTAAAATACATATTGTGGAGTTTTTAAAGTGTTTTGTTTGTAATATGTATAATAAGCATCATTTAGTTATCGCTACTGAGAATTTAACAAACATAAAAACATGAAGTAGATATGTTTGCAGTTTTCAAGGTGTATATTTAAATATCTCTTACACACATGAAGATAAAGTTATGAACACCGGCTGAATATCTATGATCAGAATCATAACTGTGTTATAACTGCTACTGTGTAAAGGGAATACTGCTGCTAACAACCTGATGTGTTTAAACCAAATGTTATTGGCCTTTAGTTCGTATAGCAGGACTTTAAAATACAAGTGAGCAATACACTACTTTTGAATTCATTATTGAACTTTGTGCATAACAATGAGATTAATCGCGATTAAACATTTTAATCGTTGCCCAGCACTAATTTTTATATATATTTACCAGAACACATCAGAGTCCATGTCGGTCCTCGTCCCTCAGAGGAAGAAGCTCAGATCGATTAGAAGTCTGCATTTACATTCGTTGAGTGGAACATTTGGGACACTTTACAATAAAACAGTTAAAACCTGCTCAGTGATGCTCAAACACGCAGAAACAGAAATAAGCTGAAGACGTCTCTGGTGCTCGGGTTACATGCCAGAACACTTTCCTTCTTCTGTGTCGGCCTGATCATCTCCTTTCATTACGCCGCTCTGTCGTGTTCCTGAGCTCTCCAACAATGTTCTCCCTCTGACTCAAGGGTCTGAGGATACCAGACACATTAAGGGGCTAACAATTAATAATAGCTATAAGAGGAGAATATGGGCGTGTACCGGGCCGGGTGCCTCACACATGAAGACGCTGTTGAGTTGCATTATGGGAGACGTAGGATTCTACATTAGGAGCTAGAATCGGCCTCTCGGCTGTATCCCTCCACCAACAGAACGTCTTCACCTCATCGTTTGATCCTGCGTGTCATAACGAGCATGTTAATTATCAAATCACTTTGGTGGACGTGAGACCTCGGCTGAAGCCACATCATGGGTTCTGATTGGTCGAACGTCCTTAAATTTCTAACAGAACTTTAAAAAAATAATAATCACATTTTCATCAAAGTCTGGATTTTTGAAAACTGAAGAAAAGAAGAAAGTATTTTTTATTAAATTGTCATTCATATTTAATATTTGTACACTGATAATCAACTTGTTATGAGTTCATTGTTCTCCAAACATTTACTTTGCATCCTTCAGCCTAAAATATAATATAAAGAAAAGCAAACATCACGAGACCAAAGTTTAAATATGATACGATAAGAACAAGAAAGTCAACATTTAAACCATGAACAGCTGTTAAACATGACTCGTATGAACACATCTTTATTGTGACGCTTCACTCATTAAACAGAGCTGATCTTTAGCGTCCATGAAGCCTCTCATGAAGCGGGACGTCTCCGAAGTATTTACAAAACCAACAAGTACGAAAATAAGCTTCACATCGAGAGCACGGAGGTAAAAACCAAAACGCAAAGATAAATTCAGAAATGATCACTGAAGCACTAAATTACAGCAGCGGGAGGAACTCCAACACAAAATACTGAAATATGACTTTTCAATATGCAAAGAAAGTGAATATATTGACACATGAAAGTCAATACGCTGATCAGACAGACGGGGAGTAAAGAGAAGTCTTTAGACCACCGAGACCAGTACGAGCCCCGGCACGAGTCCCGGTACTCCCACTGTTTGTTTAGAGTGTTATTGCACACGAGTCACGTTATTGGTTACATTTGGAAGCAGGAAGTTCTACATCCGTACACAGTATTACAGAGGCTAAGCCCCGCCCCCTATATATGTACGCTAGTCAACAAGAGACGTTTGAATTGTTCCATAATTACACACACGATGTTTGTATGTTAAAATAATAATTCTGCACATCAACAAAGTATCATTTTGTCGTAAACTCTCTGAAGCTACGATGTTCTCTCACCTCTGGATGAAACAGGTTAGACAACGTTTAACATCTGACGACTGGAGATATTTGTTTTTTTTTTACAAAATAAGGTCCAAAGGGGGAGTGTGGAAGGGGCGGGGCTTAGCCTCTCTTATGATGTTAAATAAATGACAGTTTTGTGATTTCCACGCGGTCGTGGTCTTGAATTAAAATCCAGAGTCCTGTTGTGTCTGACTGAGTAAAAACAAGACCTTCAAAACGTGATCTTGAGACTGAAGACTGGTCTCAGGACAGTGGTGAAGAAGTTGTAGAGGAACCGATGGGAAGAAGAGACGACACGTCGGTGACCTAAATTTGAAATATCTATATGTGTATTGATTAAACTTTTACCTGAGAACGGGCCGCTGTCTCCAAAGGGAAGAAACAAACCACGAGTCCTCAGATCACACAGTCCTCAGAAGAACGTCTCTAAAGCAATCTTCATCTTTGGAGCTCGTCTCAGTCTGTTGCATAGACAGTGGACACGACCACTGACACCACTCACAGTTCCAGAGGAGAGCCGTCACTGGGGGAGGGGGGGGGTGCGCACCCCCTTTGTACCAGCTGACACTCCCCCCCCCCACCCCAAAAAATGAAAGAAAAAGATCCAGCTTCTCGCTCACAAGGTGGACTCTTTCTGACGATCACGACCATTACACGTTTTCTTGACTTTGGAAATTCCCTCCAGAGCTCCTGACTCAGTCACTCTAGAGAGAGAGGGGGAGACAGAGGGGGGAGACACCATCAGTTAAACACGTGATGAGGGGGGGAGAGGGAGGGATGAGGAGCTGATAGGAGTCTCTTGGTAAACTGAAGGGTGAACTTACACTTCGTCCATCTCTACGTCCTCCTCGTCCAGAGGGAGCTGGAGATACGGGTTGTTGGACGCCGGGCGGAACTTGTAGCCCGTCAACACGAAGAAGATCAGAGTGGAGACCTCCACCAGGAACTGAAGACACAAGAGAAGGTGTTCAATGAGGACCAACAGGAACACTGGAGCTCAGCAGCTAGCATTAGCTTCAGAAGAGTGGAGCCTGAAACAGTAATGAATGTTGATCTGTGTGTCGTCGTCTCACCTCGTAGCACCACTGCCACTGGAACGGCATCGTGACCTTCAGCAGAATGGCTATGATCCTCGTGAAGTAGATATAACACACAATCTAAGAAGAACAAATGTTCACCATGTCAGAGGGAACCAACACTCCAGTCTTTATCCGCCAAAAAACAGCCGTTAAATCAGCAGTGAGGCAGCCTTTTGGATATAGAATGACCCCCGAGCCACGTGACCCGCTGATTAAATTCAGTTTAACATTCACAGTGTAAATAAAGTTTGACGTTAACCATCAGAGTGTAAATAAAGTTTAACGTTGTTGTAAACAACCAATCAGTGTTTAAGCCAACAGGAGGAGAGCTAGTAGCGTTAGCAGCACCGCTAACGGCTAACCAACAGGAGGATAGCTAGTAACGTTAGCAGCACCGCTAACGGCTAACCAACAGGAGGATAGCTAGTAACGTTAGCAGCACCGCTAACGGTTAACCAACAGGAGGAGAGCTAGTAACGTTAGCAGCACCGCTAACGGCTACCCAACAGGAGGAGAGCTAGTAACGTTAGCAGCACCGCTAACGGCTACCCAACGGAGGTTCACCTCAGTTACATGATGATGCCTTCAGGCTCTGCTCAGTGAACACGAGTACTGGCTGAAGGTAAATATTTGAGTTCAAACTTTCTTTTACCATCACGTAATAATGCCGGAACAGTTTGAGCTTCTCCAAATTCATGGCAGCTGGAAGAGAGAGAGAGAGAAATGAGCATCTCTACAATCTCACAGAACCTTTTGAAGATGGAACGGATCAGGATTCTCACCTTTGCCGTCAGTGCTGGAAGCTTCCTGTAGATGACGGATGGACCTAAAAACAAAGGGATGTTTGTGAACTACAAATCCATCTGCACACAGGTGGAGCCACACATCACACTTCTGTGCTTCTAAGCACAACCGCACCTCTTTCCTACTGCTGTCAGGAAGTTAAAGCTTTCGGTTTTCCTATAAAATGTGCTGAAAGTGAAGCACTTTGGACGCTGTACGGTTCTCAAAAGCGCCCATAAAGATCCTCTCATCTAAACCAGGAGACAACCTCTGGATCAAAGAGAAGTCAGAGCTTCATGTGTTAAAGCTGCATTCTCTCTAGTGTCCACCAGGGGGCGACTCCTCTGGCGTCTCTACGTTACTCCTCCTCAGTCCTGTTCACTGGTTGCACAAAAAACAAGATGGCGACGGCCGTAATCCAAGATGGCGACGACGAAATTTAAAATGTCTACAAACCAACGAGTGACGTGACGATGACTACGTCCACTTCTTATATACAGTCTGATCTCAACTAGCCTCTATGGACTCAGCCAGTGACTTAGACATCGTGTTAAAACTAGTCTTGATTCAATTTTCCGACAGATTAAAAAAAATATATATGGAAGACATAACTGATACAAATTAGACAGACTGCACACACAGACCACACACACACACACTGACCAGACAACAGGGAACAGGATGGCTCCACAGCAGATGAGGTCGACCAGAAACAGGATCTCCTTCCACAGGTAGTATTCACTGGAGCCTTCCTCCGTGGACTCGATGATGATGAAGGCCACATTAGCCAGGACCTGGAGGACGACAGATGAGTGGGTGACCAAAACAAACTCACCAGGTGTGAAATAATCCCACACAACTACCGGTACACACCTGCAGAGGGATGACGATCATGAAGATCTTCTTCTCCTTGTCAGACAGGATGTACTTAACGAAAGCCCAGCCGGTGCCAATCAGTGCCAGAGTGATGAACAGGAGCGCCCCCTTGAGCCTGGAAACGACAGCAATACAAACAAATCCCTAAATAAGAGTGTCGGATGACTTTAACATTCATGTTCTGGAGACATTGTACCTACAGGTGTGTGATGTAATACATGACGGCCCAGCCTTCAATAGGATGCCCTTCAGTGTTGATGAAGTGATAGTTGATCTGAGAGAGAGAGAGAGAGAACTCCGTAAGAAGATAGATAGATAGATATAAACTTTATTCATGCCCAGGGGGAAATTAGATTGTAGCAGCAGCAATTTACAGAGTAAAATATAACGTATGCAAATGCACAATATACTGTATACAGTACAATAAAATAACAGAGCAGATATTGAATTTGAAGAAATAGATTAATAAAAAATAAGATAAAATAGAATAAAAAATAGAAATGCACAGTATATACAATGAATAGAGTGGTATTAATTAAATTAACAACTAGGCAAACTGAACAGTAGTGCAACGATCACCAACAACAAGCAACAACCATGTAGCGTTGTTGTAGTCCTGTGAAGGACGATGATCTGGCCCGAGGTGTTTTATTATAAAGTCTAATGGCAGAGGGCAGGAATGTTTTTCTGAATCTGTCCTGACAAAGAATCCAGGTGTAGTCAGAGCTCAGTGAGCAGTAGAGTAAAGAGACATAGTCTGCTCTTTTTTCACCATTAAATCTTCTCTGATAACAATGAATTTAGAGGTAGCCCCACATGTTATGAACCATAATCAACCTTGTGGTTTCTTTAGGGTTCAGCCCAAAGGAGAACACTAACAGTAAACCATACCGTATATTATTTCAAAAGGTATGGTTAGGGTTAAACGGTCATTGAATGCATCATGAATGCAAAAGGAGTAAAAGAGATAAAGCAATAAATGTGGTATAAAGAAATAACTGTAAATTGAGCACTATTGGTGAATATACAGTGTATACATTATATAGTATATAGTGTTGACTGTAGACATCCATCCTATGGTGATAACATTTGTGTCCAGTGGTCCAGCTCTGGTGTACTCACACTATGGAAGACCAATGATGTGGACTTGGTGAAGGCCAGTGCTGCCATCAGCCAGTGGATCTTAAACACACTGTACCTGTAAAACAAGCACAGCGCAGAACATGTTGCAATATTTAATACAGCAGAGAATCAGAATAGTCCTTTGTTTTGAGGCGTGACTGTGTACTAACAAATCACACCTGTTCCACTCACAGCAGAGACAGGTTAGCTGTTTCCATCTGGAATTTGTGGCACCTTATATTAGATACATTTTTTATATTTTGACGACAGAAAAAAGTCCCAAAAAGATTCAATAAAACTTTTCCTACAAAATGTAATGCAAAGTGGAATTTCACTACACAAGACACTCAGGTAATTAATTATTCATCATACAGACAAATGTTAGTCATGTAACTATATGACAGCTCGTGTTTCCAACCTGTCTGACTGCAGCACCATCAACGATTCATATTTATTTTAAATGCACAACTTGGACGATAAAAAAACAGTGAAATCAGCCTCACGCTGGTTACCTGATGATGTTTAGTGGAACGTTACCAAACACAGAGAGACATTATTATCTCCCGCCAGGAGATTATGAGCTCAGTCGTGTGTGTGTAGCTCTGTGTCTGTCCACTTAATACCTCATATTTTTGGGTGTCCAGTTATTGCTGCATGCTGAAGTCACACTGACGGTCTCAAGAATCACATCTCTGCAGAACGTCGCAGCACGTTTCAGTAAAACTATGTCACACTGTTAACGGTTCATGTTAAACCGTGTCATTAATCTGCGTCTGGTCTCGTTATAATGTGCGGGTTGTAACAACCTCACAGGATATTCAGAAAACATGGCTCTGCAAAGTGTTTTTCTTGTAAGGTTCTGTTCCACAACACTGATTCCGTTTCCTGTCAGCGGGCCTGCATGCATACCTGTGCTTCATGAGAGTGTACACCCAGACCATGGCAGCTGTGAAGAAGACTCCAGCCATACCGATGTAAAGGCGAGACAGAGGAATCTCTGCTGCAGACAGGTAGCCGCCTGGGTTCTTCTCCGTCACCTCTACCTGCGGAGGATACATCCAGGGTTAACGCGCACACGCGCACGCGCGCACACGCGCACACGCGCACACGCACGCGCGCACACACCTGAGCGCTCACCTGCCAACACAACACGCGCTCTACTTACGGCGAAGGAGTAGGGGAATTTGATTCCAGGCATCCGGTTCTGACAGTAGTGGAACTTGAGGCTGTACAGACCCTCCGCCAGCAGGCCGACCACCATGTGGAACTGTGGAGGGACGGACCGGGACACAGCGCCATGCATCAGTGGACCACATCAAAGAACATCGTTTCACATCAATGTGGAATGGTTAAGAAAGACGTGCTTACGCTGAAGTTGTAGGAGTCGTTAACTTTGTCCAGAGCTAAAGTCACTTCTTTGAGCTTCTCCAGCTGGAAGCAAAGACAGATTAGAAACTGATTTCATGAAAAACAGATCACACACACAAACAAACACTCTCTTACCTGGAATTCATTCTCCTCCACTTTTGAAGCTTCTACTATCGGTCCTGTTCTGCTCTGATCCACAGACGCAGCATCTTCTCCCTTCTGAGTCAACTGGTTGTCTAGTTTGGTTGTTGCTGGTTTACCTGGTGCGTTTGGTTTAACAGCAGGATCAGCAGGAGCGTCCCTGGTTTTCCTCAGACCTACAGGAAACAAACACAGGTACAAGCTACCTCCTATATTACACAGTACAGTCTGCTTACAACGATTCCATCACTCATTAGTTCCACATCAGGAAGGTAAAGATATTAAAATATTCTAAATATAGCGTTCACTTAGACTGATAGATTCTTCTAGGAGTCTAAAATAGTACATTGCTTTGCTCCATCTACTGTAGTAAAACACAGAAGTACCTCATACAACCACACTGCTAACCATCACTACTGTCACTTTAAATATGCAAAGAGAATCACTTTTGTAACAGTTGTATAGTGTGAGTGACACTGACCTTTAGGAGCTTCAGCCTTTGGCTTTGCTATCAGGAGGTTGTCCTGGTCTCCCAAAGCTCTCACGTTGACGCTACACAAACACACATCACACAGTCATCCTTCACATGAACTATTATTATTATTATCACATTACTAGCGGAGGCTGGTGCTGTACACACTCTAGCGGAGGCTGGTGCTGACACATACACACCTGAGCGTCTTGATGTCGATGAGAAAAAGAATGAGAGGCTCGTTGCTGGTGACCTTTGTGAGAGTGAGCGGGCATGTCTCCGTCTCCTCCGCCTGGAGACAGAATAAATAAAAGAGTCACATGTCACCACTAAACCCGTCCTGAAGTATCAATAAGCTGATCAGCATCACTCATAACACAGTCTGGTAGGAAGATAAATATTAATGATGGATGTACTCACCGTGTAGGACAGGACTCCATTCACACGAGACCGTGAGAGGGTGAAACCCACCTAAAGAGAGAGAGTCTCAGTATTAACACAACATTCAATGAGTTCAACACCTCACATGTATTATCTCTCTGGCTCCAGTTACGTGTGAAAGCAGCCACAAGCTAGAAGGAAAATGAGTTCACTTATTAGTGATTCCTCTCAATACTCACCGAGCTCAGCACAAAGTCACTTG
Organism: Anarrhichthys ocellatus; assembly: GCF_004355925.1. Classification (NCBI taxonomy): domain Eukaryota; kingdom Metazoa; phylum Chordata; class Actinopteri; order Perciformes; family Anarhichadidae; genus Anarrhichthys; species Anarrhichthys ocellatus. The sequence goes on along the minus strand of NW_022281515.1, from coordinate 1,306 downwards.
TTTATACGAGTATTCATGTGGATGCCATCTCTTTGTTAGAGAGGACGATGTGGATCAAACTCAGTGTGTCTTATGGCACGCAGAGGAATATGTATAAAGAGCTCCGACTACACAGGCAATCATTGTTTGTGTCTCTTCACTGAGAGGAAGACAATTAGAGAATATGGTAAAATGGTATACTAGGAGGAGAAGAAGAAGAGGAGTATCCTACTTGTATATCTCTTTTCTAGTCTTTCCGACCACTCAAAGCTCTTTCACACTACTTGTCATCATTCAGACCATCAGGACTATCTAACACACGTGAAGTGCACGTGATTGGCTAACACACACACACACACACACACACACTTTTAGGGTTAAGTGTTTTGCTCAAGGACACATGGACCAGCGGAGCCGGGTATCGCACCACCCTGCTCTACCACTGACCCACAGTGGCCCTCCGCAGATGTGGTTGATAACGGTGTAGAGAACAGGCTCAGTGGGTCAGCGGGTGGAGTAGAACTCACCGGGTACAGGCTGTAGTTCACCACCTGCTCTGGGAGGCGCAGAGAGAGCAGGTTGACATCCAGAGTCCCGTTAGCGTAGAAACCAAAAGTGTTGAGGTCGACGGAAAACCGAGTTTCATTCTGAGAAGAAGAAGAACTCTTCAGTCAGTTAACAATCACTGCTCACCTTCACCAGACAGTATTACCTCAGTGTAGAAATACTCTACCAGCAGAAGTCCTGCATGCTAGGTTTCACTTCAGTAAGAGTACTGAAGAATGGGTATAATAATATTATATCTATTCAATTAAAATCCATGTTTATGTACTATATACAAATATAAACTGTCATTTTTTACAGTTTGACCTAATTGTTGCTGCATTTTAAAGTTTTACACTTGAATTGTAATTCATAATTATTTATTATTTGAATAATAAATAATAATTCAGTACATTTATATTTATGTATGCATTTGTTACATGTTTTAAACACTCGGTATCAGTATTATTGACGCCTTAATGCATTAAAGTATTAATAATAAGTAATACTTGAAGCTCATTTTAATGCTTTTATATGCTGCTGGTAATTTAATCTATATTAATGCATCATTTTATTACTGAATCTAAGTCATTAAAAGTATCAAGTAGCAGAAAATGAAAATACTCAAGTAAAGTACAAGTATCTCATAACGTGTACTTTATTACAGTAACGTTACTCAGTAAATGTGGGATTATTTCCACCACTGCTGCGTTCTCTTCATTTATTACCTTTATTTCGATTTAGTCACAACAAAACATTTATAAGTATTTACCTTTTTATTTAA
>NW_022281514.1:5263-10762 GCF_004355925.1 Anarrhichthys ocellatus | reverse complement strand
CACACACACACACACACACACACACACACACACACACACACACACACTGGTCCCTGCAAACACACAGGAACACGCACACATTTCAGCATGACTTAGGCGACAGACAGAAATGTTTCCAGCCACGGTGGACATGTCACTTAATAATCTCCAAAGGGGACAGCTGAGTGACAGGAGCAGCGACCAAATACAGCATGCGAAAGGACACAAAGACCGACCTCTGGCCCGCCAAAAGCGTCTCTGTCAGGACACACTCACACAAAACACACACCTCTGGCGCAAGTTGCAGATCACTTTCTGACAAATGTTAGCCGACCATGCGTGTGTGTGTGTGTGTTAGTTTGAGTGTGTGATGGATAAAAGTGAAGCGAGGAGAGGCTTAATACAAGCAGAGAGAGTTTGATGTGAGAGGGAAAGCAAGGGAGGAGGGAGGGATGAGGAAGGGATTGCGCCTCTTGTAAGAGGAGCACAAAGAGAGTGGAGGGGGGGCATTGACGAATGGAGGGAGATAAAAGAGCCCCCGCAGAGTGTCATCCCTCCATCTTACAGCACGGAGTGGTAGAGGTGGAGGAGGAGGAGGAGGAGGGAGAGATGGGGTTGGAGGAAGGAGAGTGATGGATGACCCAGAGGTTACAGCAGGGCTGGACTCATTTTCCTGACCCAGTGTGAAGGCTCACACAGGGTGGCTGATCAATCCCTGTACCTGCTGAGAAGCAGCTGAGGGGCAGTACACACACATACACGCACACACACACACACACACACACACACACACACACACACACACACACATGCACAGAGAGGGGGACGAGGGGTTGGAAATTAACTTTTTGGCTCACCAGCTCAACCAAGTTAATGGATTTTACAGTACAAGGCCTGAATTTATTTCGTTTCTAGAAATGATATCAAAGGAATGCAGACAATGTAGCTGAAAGCATTTCATCAACTTCATTAATAACTTTGGAGGTCAATACTATAATTTCACATTTGTACCATTTCACAAGTATTACTCCAATTATACCTTTTATATTACCACTTATATAATGACTGTGATGTCTTTCTTTTTCTGTGAGCACCCCAAACTAACATCAACTAAATTCTATTTACCTCCGTATACCGTCTGTGAACATAGAGCTGATGAGCCAAAGAGCTCCAGTTTTGAGACTGGAATTTGCCAAAATGCATATTGAGAAGCCACAAAGCTTGTGGGAGAATGTCCTTTGTCAGTTGGAAAAACTGTCAAAAAATCAGCTCTATGTTCACAGACACAAAAATGAAGCATTATCAAGCAGTATGGAATTGTTGCAGCAAATTGTGGAACAGGCTTCAGAATGTGAAGCATGAATCTCCGGCTCCTCCCAGCTCTCTCTGCCCCGGTGCCGCGTCCTAGATGACCTTGAACAAAAACAGCGCATCATCCCCACATGGGACCCCCGTACGTCTCCATATATGGAGATAAACGATCGTGCTTAACCTGTCTGAATCCAGTACACGTAAGGGAAGCCTACCAGCCTCCCATTAGGACCCACGCAACAGGGGGCATACAATAGAATGGGGTGGAACATGAACTCAGACAGACCTGAGAGCAGCTGATCAGAGGCCAGCCTTTGTTTGGTGACTCATTTGGTCGGCTCTCTTTCTTTCCTTTTTTAAATATGTTTAAAAGCATGATTTTAAGAGCGAAATTGTAGAAACATGATGTATTCTTTTTAGGTCATTAAATCAAAGGTGAGATAATGGTTAAACATGTGTTATCTGCTAGAGGGGACGGTGGTCTAGAAAGGTAGATCATTACGTTTACATTGCATGTTCTATCACATGTTTGTGTAAAAGTTCCTTTTTGTATAATAATGTATTGTTTCTTTTTAGTTTGAAACAAAGACTCTAGAGGAGACAACCACTGTTGTTCCCGTGCTTATTAGATTTAGTGTGTTCTTTTAAACAAATCAATTGACTGGGCCATCTTCTGTTTCTTGTGGGGCTTTGTGCTGTGCCGAAGGGGGATGGTAGAGTTGGCTTCCTGCATATCTTATTGTGTCGTTTGAGTCACCTTAAAAAGAAAACTTGCCGTTTCCACATGTTTGTGAAATCTGTCTTAATCAGTTGTCCAAAGAATGTTTGAACCTAATTCTAATGTTCTTGTTTTAACAGCTGCTGAAGTTCATACATGAGCTTACTGGAGAACATTAAACACCAGCAAGACCAATTCATCACCAGAGTAAACTATCTCACCAACAAGCTACACACAGCTGGCCAAGAATAGAAGTGACTGAGCCAGTGCCGTTCATTTAACTCACTGGAGGAAGTGGAACATGTTGAGGAACGTCTTAAAGATCCTCCAACTCTCAGCTGAAGGAGAGTGGTGAGTGTTTTTGTTTTATTAATCATCTCAATCAAATCTGATTACGTTTTTCTGATTAACATCAATCTTGATTTGAACTATTCTACATTATATGTATCATCAGCATTATCCTGTTTAGCACATCCAGCCCTTTTGTTGTAAGGAAAAAGAGTTATTACACACAAAAAAAGCTGCTTATTGATTTCTTACGCAGGCTTTGTCCCACATGCGGTATCTGTTAGCCGGCTAGATTAGGAAGCCGGGCTAGAGAAGTTTACCTGTCGGGGGAAAAACATTTGATCACTAACTTTAATTGGTAGTAAGCCTGAAGTCTCCTCGGAGATGAAAACATCAACAACAACAACAAAAACCTGACTTCACTGCTGCCTGTAGCCATAATACTGATTATACATACACACATACTGAACAGCAAAGCAGCTGAGAGCTACATCCCCACACACACTCGCACACGCACGCACACACACACACACACAGACAGACTGTGTAAGGCAAAACAAATGCATAATACATCTATAGATTCAGGGAAAATTTTCTCTCACACAAAAAAGCTCTTAAACAGGCAATGGCATTCCTGGCCTTCATAAGCTACAATATATTAAGAAGAAGAAGAAGAAGAAAAAGAAGGAAACATAGTAGAGGTCTTTAAAAAAATCTATAAAATTATCATTTGCTCAAAAATTGCTTTTTTTTTGTGGAGTTTTGGTTAAAACATTAATTTATTCGACATGGAGTTTAAAATGAAATGGGAAGGACAGCTTCATACTGCTTCAATTATTCCTCCCGCTCAGCCCCACTTCTCCATTTCTTTCATGTATTCCATTTAACCTTCTCGGTTCATCTAGTCGAGTGAGCATAAAGATACTACTCCTCACTCACATCCTCTTTATCAACATTTAATCATTTCCTTTATGTGTGGAGCGCTGTGTCACATACTGTACATCATCTTCATGGCTTTCACAGGCCAACAACCACTAAGTAGTTTTGTTGCCCAAACCATAAGCCATCGTTTCACAACTTTAACCAAGTTGATTGTGCATTTCTGCAAATGTGACACAAGGCTGACATGCAACGTATTTATGAAACATACTTTTGGTTCAGAACCGTTGTCATTCAGCGTATCTTGTGGTTTCCAGGAACCTACAATGCCTTTTGTTCTGGTGATTGGCAAAGCTTTCACTGTCAACAGAATATTCCTATCATTTTCAATCCCGCGATACAATACCTGCCTGTAGAAACTAAAGCGTGATTCATGTTTTTTGAAGTTATGTCTGGGCTCTCACAGCACTTGGTTTAGTACTAGTGCTCCATTGCTTCATTATTATAGCCACAGTACATGTCATAAGAAGTGAAGTTTGTGGCATTCACTCCAAACAAGAATGTCCACCTCGTGGTTGTAAACCTCCAGCAACCACTCAAGTAGCAGTTTACATCCATGTCTGTCAAAACGTCACTTCAACATGTTATCCTATTAGACATTTGTGTGAAATTGTCATAACTAGCATATGAATTCTTGAGTCATGGCCAAATAAACGTGTTTTGACCACTGAATTTGAATCAGTTCATCCTTGGATCCAAGCGGACGTTAGTGCCAAATTCAAAGAAACTCAATTCAAGTGTGAGATATCACGTCCACGGGAATGGGATGGACAACCCCATAACAGCAAGCCTCCATCCACGGCTGTCGCTGTTGCAGAGGCATGAAAAGTCTGAGCAGCGCTGTTTAAGACATCATGGTATGAAGCATGAATGAGTGAATGCTAGACTGCAATAACAAGAACTAAAGCTGGGCACAACCTGAGTTTTTATTGATCTTGTATGTTGTGTCACTGCATGTCTTATTGGCCTTGCACAATAAATCAAGTAATATGAGAAGTAAGGACATTTTCTCATAGACTTCTTTACAATCATGCTTCTTTTTGCAACCAGAGCCCCTAATGGCCATTAGGAAGAATGCAGGTTGAAGGCACTTCTTCATTGTCTGCACCTTTCAGACCCAGAGGTTGCTACTGGGAACTACTCTTATAAATACTCATTTCAGAACTGGATTAGAATTTATGTTGGAATTTATTTATATTCTAAATGTAACTAATATATGATTATATATATATTAGTAACGTATATAATCTAGAGTAACATCGGTAATGTTTACAACAGCAAAGTCAATATATAAAGTCGTTAATATCTCCCTGGAAACCCATGTACAGAAAGGCTAGTCTATATTTGACCTATAAGTAGTACCACATTAATATCACCCTCCATAACACATTAATAATCTACACAACAGAGGAAAAGAACAGGAAGGGCTCCTGCTTTTCAAAATGTAAATATATCCCCCCATACCCAGTGCTGGACCCCCACCATCCCCTGCCCCCTGTCCTGTCAGCAACAGCCCCTCTTCACAATGGATAGGCTTCATTTTTGGTGGCCAAGCATGAATATCACGAGTGGCTATCATGCTGTTTCAATGGCGTTGAGGATGCTTTTTAAAGGGGGTTTTAATTTCACAGTGCATTAAGTCTTTTACAATACAGGGCGTTTGGCAAACAGTTTGTGAAATGCCCCCCTCTGTAAACTATCATGAGACAACAATAAAAAAGCTCCTATAAAATAAAAAAACTGAACTTTTTACTGTATGCAAAGTTGTGTGAATTCTTTTTTCTCATTTGATACATCATTGGTTCAATTTCTGACCAGGCGGAAAGTTTGCATTTGTAATGTTTGTAGGAAGACTTTCAACACACACTTCACACACAGCCATCCATCTATCCATCCCCCGCTCTGCCCTCCCTCTCCTCTCTTGTGAAGGGTGAGTGAAGGTGGCGGTGAGAGTGGCGGAAGCTGGAGTTTGTCCTTCGGCATTCTTGAAGACGCCCTATTTACCTGCTAGACTCCTGACCTTCCCCCGAGGCTCTCATGCAGCCTTGCATTGACTGAAGCATCGAGGACTCCCATCCACTTTAACAAGCCGTCCTTTTCATTCAAACCATCCTCTGCTGCTTTTTGTTTTTTGATGGAACAAAGCTTTTTTTTGACGGATTTTTTTAAAGTGGTTTTGCAAAATTCAATAGATATTTCCTCTGATCTGAGAAAAGTTGTATGTGTGTGTGTGTTGTTGTTGGTGCATTGTGGGAGTGCAGAGG
>NW_022281514.1:0-4863 GCF_004355925.1 Anarrhichthys ocellatus | reverse complement strand
AGTTCATGGTGCTGTCAGCGGCTGCAGTCCTGTCTTTGTGAATCTGCCTGTCTTTGAGCCCTAATAGTAACAAGCCGGACCTGTTGGTCAGAAATATGATCACAGATCACCAGGTCTCTTCCAACGGAGGACTTTCAACCATGAGACCCGTATTCGACACCTCTTGTCCCAAAGTTGTTGTGCTTTTGTTGCCTGAACCTTATTATTGTTGTTATTTTCACAGGTTTCCATGATCGTGGTAATATCTGGACCCTGGTCCTTCCTCCCGCCATGGCCCTGCTGAGTCCCACTGCTAATATACTTGTTATTATTACTCACATTACTATTTGATATTACCAATACCATTAATGCTCATTACTGACTTTGCTTCTTCACCAGAGTCTCTGTGCTTTCTCGCCTCACAGGTTCCTGTGGATCCTGGTTATACCTGGACCTGGTCTTGCCTCCTGCCGTGGTTCTGTCATATGCATTGAATGTGTTGTAACACTGTTATGTTCATTCTGTACACATGACATCTATTGCACTTCTGTCCATCCTGAGAGAGGGATCCCTCCTCTGTTGCTCTCCCTAAGCTCTCTTCCTCTTTTCTCCCTGTTAAAGGGGTTTTTGGGGGAGTTTTTCCTGTTCTGATGTGAGGGTCCTGGGTCAGAGGATGTCGTATGTGTAGAGATTGTAAAGCCCTCTGAGGCAAATTTGTAATTTGTGATTTTGGGCTATAATAAAATAAATTGAATTATTTTGAGCCTAACCATGATTTTTTTTCCCAAACTTAACTAAGTGTTTTTTTTGCATAACCTAACTTTTGTTTTGTAACTTAATGTCATCCCTAAAATAAGTCATTCCAAGAGACACGAAAAAAAAACAAAATCTTGTCCCTGTACACAAAACCAATAGAAATAATGTTGGGGTTGTTTTATATAATATTCTACTCTTTAGATGTTCAAATGAATACTGTTTTATTATTAATATTTCTTCCTTGAGTGTTGCACTGAGGGAGCTGCATCATTGGATGGATGAAGAAATGACTCTAATGACCTGTTTGCATGTCAACACATCCCGCTGCTCACCACTCTTTAGATCTGTCAATGGAAATGTCAACGCACAATTTCCCTAATTGTCTGTACCATCGGCTAACATCTGCAGAGCATCCTCACACACAGCCATTATGCTAAGCTCTGGTTGGTTCTGCCATTAATTCATCTGGAGTGCATCTGGGCAGTAATATTTCAGTCATCACCGTCAAACATCAGGATCCTGATCGGGTTTAGAAGGATTTTTTAATAGCTCTGATTTGGAAACAGCATAATACAAAGGGTTACACAACAGAGGTGTAAATATAACCACTACAAAATATAATAATATCAAACAAAAAAGTACAAAAATAATGAAACTGCACAATTTATAAGCAATTCATGTATGGTTTATGAATGAAGCTTTTGAGAGTCGTGCAATGAGTGTTTGCTTAGAGACATTTGCAAACAACCTCTTTTCCACTTCACCACGTCGTTCTAGAAAAGTGCTTGAATTCTCGCTGCGCAGTTGTTTGTTTGTTTCTTTGCATGTTTTTTCGATGTACTCATCCTTTATGTATCTGGACTTAGGGCTGAAGGGGAAATCTTGTGTTGCTAGATACATCAAGAGGAAACAAAACACAAATGGAATATGTTTCAAAAGCAAAGGTCAGTCTGAACAGATGTGGGCAGATGTAGATAAGATTAGGTATGTGGACTTTCCCTCGCCATCTTCAAAACACTCACACATTTCAGATTCATGTCATTTCCCCTCTTGTTCTTGCATGGGACAATAGGGAACATAATAACCTTGAGCCTGGAAAATCATTTGCTGTTTCAGGATATTTCCTGAGGACATGACTGAAGTGTTTCCATTGTTTTTCTTTTTTCTTTTAAATAACTAAACTAGAATTTGGAGTTGTGCGCCTCTGATGACCAGTCAAGTTGCCGTTTACATCTACCTCTCTCCAAAATGTCATCACTTCATCATTTTATCCTGAAGACATCATTTGAAATTGGCAAAACCAGCATAGGGCTCAGAGTTATGGGCAACAAATGTGTTTCTAGTTTTGTGAGGTCACAGAGACTTTTGGCCAACACAATCCAAATCACGGACGGATGGACGCACAGACGAACACTTATCATGTATGGAATCCAACTGTCCCGTATCCATCACAAAGAGGAATACACTGACTGGATACTTCAGATTGTTAATGAAAGGCCAATATCAGCTTTACAAACAAATCTTTCCAAGTCGAGCTTAGCGAGAGCATCCACACCTGTGTCCTGTCTCAAGAGAAAGAATCAAACACAGCTAACTTGTGAGTGACACCACACACACACGTACCAGCAGTTTCAGGTCTAATGGGACTTCCTCTAATCCTGCTTTATATTTAAACAGTCTCTGATTAACGAGGGGCAACAGAACAGTGTCAGGGCTACTGTGCGCACACACACACACACACACACACCACTGTCTCTGTCACTACGTCTCCACAGACAGGCAAACAGCAGACAACCTCCATAATCACCAAACACTCCTTTCGCTTCTTCCACACAGCTTTGTGCCTTTTCTCTCTGTATCCCTTTCTCTTTGTCTTCCCCTCAGTCTCTGCCTCCCACACACGTATTTCATCTCACTTTCACTATCACGGCTGGAAACAAAAGCAGCCAAAGAAAGAAATGGTAATCTCTCCTTCCCCTCCTTCCCCCTTTCTTTATTTCCTGTTGTCCTCTCTGACTCCCCAACAATGAATTAAACATCAGGACGCCGTCTGCGCCACTGCCACCGCCGCTGACGGGACAGCGGACCTACTTTGTGTGTGCGGAGAGGGAAGGGATTCCATGCAAAAAAAAGCAGGAGGAATGGAGATGATGAAGGGAGAAGGAGGGGATGAGGAGTTCAAACCCCAGCGGATTGGTTTTCCGGGCGCCTCATCAGTTGTCTCATCTTGTTGCAACACCTTTTTCTGATGCACACACTTTCTTTCTCCCCCCTCACTCACCCTCTTTCTCCCTCTGTGACTCTCCCTCTTTGGATTTTGCAACTACAAAGCCTTAATTCTGGTGCACACTGGTCATTCTGTCATCAAGAGAAGATATCAAAACATATGGTGTTTATTCTGAAAGCCTCCCCAGACTTAGCCCTCCGCCCTACACTATGTGCTAAAGCATAACGCAACTGAAGACCAATTAATTAGCAAGGTTTCCTGATGCCTTTCTGTATCCGCTTTGACGTCCATCATTTGTCCACCTCACGGAACAGATACACTTCTACATCAACTAATCTTACAAGCCACACTGAGTACAAGAAAGACACAACTCTCAATTTATTTCTATTTTCTTCTTTTCTTTTCCTCCTTCCTATAATATTTTGAACTAACTATATGTATGACTGATCACTTTCACTACTTGCTTTCTGTTTTCACCATGGGGAAGTACTGTATATAAAACCAGGGGAAATAAAGTGACTCCGTAAAATAACAAATAATGATGTTTTAGTACAGTAGACTTGTCGTAGAGATTAACATAACAATTATGAAAACTAAACTTCACAAGTTAGTACAGCACACTGGCCTTGTAAAATTATAACTGCATATGTACCACAGCAGGTAAACAGTCCATTGGCTCTAATAAAGCCGGTTATAGAGAGTAAGTGACAGCAGCCATTAACCCTGCATCTCCAACGATCTCTCTCATTCTTCCCCTGTTGCAATTTACTGCCATCCTAAATGGCTCAATGGGATGCTTTAATGTCGAGCTGGGGGATAAAGAGGGTTTGGCTTGGGGAGGGGGGCCTGGGACAAGACCTGCAGTCTTGATTTGTAGTTACCCTGTTAACACTCCCACGGGCCGTCGGAGTACATCTGTGTTATGTACACAACTGCTATGTATAGGTAGGTACTGATGCGACATATCTTTGGAAAGCTATGATTCTTGTGATTTGATTGATGCAAACCATTTCAAGATACAATCACAACAGCAGGTACAATCAACGCCTCTGTCAGACCACCAACCAACAAACAAACAATTATAAAATTGAGGCAACTCACCTATGAAGCCTCATAGTAATCCACCCATCGATAATATTCAGACAAATACGGTCTTGTTACATTGACAAAGGTTCAGACAATCCAATCCAGAAAAATATTTAGTCCAAAACACATTATTAAGTCAATAAATAGCCACGGACTGCTGTTGCATCATTTCAAATTAGCCGGCAGATATGCCTAACTATCTATGTATTTTCTGTCCTAACTCTAGTTTGCATGTAAACATTGCTGATATCTGGCTCTCAAAATGAAAGGCTGCCCTCTGACCTTTCGATTGACTCCTCACTTGACCCAATAGGAGCTTCCGTCTCCTGTCCACAGCCTACAATAGCCAACGAGAGTCCGCGTTGAAGGAAAGAGCCTGCCCCTCTTCTTTCGTGTAAAGACCGAGCCAATTACAACCGATCGTTCTAATGACTGACTCTTCGTATAGCCAATGAAATTTCGAAAACGATGATGTGCTGCTTCTGTGGTTAGATTTAAAGCCACAACACGGAAGTAACTGCGTAACAGCGAGTCTGCTGTCTGCGTCCGTGCGTAAAATGCAAAGCGTGGTTTTTGAGAGTTTTGGAGACTTTAGGAAAGTAAATAATGGTGAAATAACTTATAAATTACTGTATTTCGATATAAATAAGCTTTAGTTTGAATTGTGAATACACATTTTGTAGATTACCTTTCCCCAGTGAATCTGCTGACCTGTTGGGGGGAGGGAGGTGTTTGTGTGTGTGAAGTTTTATTACCCCTCTGTTTCACTGTGTGTGTGTGTGTGTGTGTGTGTGTGTGTGTGTGTGTGTGTGTGT
>NW_022281513.1:0-10294 GCF_004355925.1 Anarrhichthys ocellatus | reverse complement strand
CACACACACACACACACACACACACACACACACACACACACACACACAGTCTCTCTCATTCACTCCTCACTGCCACAACAGAGCTATAGAGTTGACCACCGCTGTCAGATGAGTTTCGATCCACCGTGTAATGACTTTCTCTCTCGCTTGCCGTCTCTCTCTTGCTATTCTCTCTTTATTTTTCCAATGTATTAATTCAATCAATTACTTCTGTCTCTGTCGTTCTACTCTTTCCTTTTTTTTTTTAAAACATCCTCACTAATCTTTCTCTTTTCCTTGATATCGTCCCAACTTCCCTCCATTGTTCACATTCTCTCATCAACCTTATCTTCTTCCGTCCCTCATCCCCCATTCCCCATTTTTGTTTTCTTTTCTGCACCCGTGCCTCCTTTCTCCTGTCCTCCCCCTCCCCCTCCTATCTCCATTTCATTTTCTACCTTCCTTTGATTCCTTTTCCTCCCTCTCCGTCTCCAGATCTTCTCTCTGGGCTACTGTCCGACAGGCGAGTGGCTGGCTGTGGGAATGGAGAGCAGTAACGTGGAAGTCCTGCATGTCTCCAAACCTGACAAGTACCAGCTGCACCTCCATGAGAGCTGCGTTCTCTCCCTTAAGTTCGCCTACTGCGGTATGCACGCACACACACACACAAACAATAACTACTCTCCACATTGTTGGTATGGAGTTTATGCACAGTATATTGCGTATATATATATATATTATCACCCCATTTTCTTTGTTTAACCTGTAGTTCTCTGTGTTATTTCAGGCAAGTGGTTTGTGAGCACAGGAAAAGACAATCTGTTGAATGCATGGAGGACACCATATGGAGCGAGTATTTTCCAGGTGAGAAACGAGCGTAATGCTCTGTGTGTGTACTTGTTTATATATGAGTGTATTTGAGGCTGCAGAGTCATCTGTTAGTCAATGTGGATCGTGTTGTTGTGGATAGTGTGGGGCGACTGTGGCTCAGTGGCAGAGCAGGGTCGTCCTCCAATCAGAGGATTGGCGGTTTGAGTCCATGTCGAGGTGTCCTTGGGCAAGGCACTTAACCCCGAATTGCTAACTGGTGTATGAATGGATGTGAATGATGACATGTAGTGTTAAAGCGCTTTTAATGGTCGGAAGACTAGAAAAGTGCTACACAAGTCCATTTACCATTTAAGCTACCTCTGCTTCCTTTCCCTCACACAAACACATGCACACACACTGGGCCCTCGAGGCACAAGAGAGAAAGAGATGAGGAAGTACAGACTTTGACTTGCGAAGGTTTATCAGAGAGTGCAGGCTGCCAAATGCACACACAAAACAGAACAAATGTAATAACTCCATCGTGTTCCAACGCTCCGTTTGGAAACATGAATATGCAGGGTGCAATATTTTTAGCTGAGCAAGTTCATTTGGGTGTGAATGAAACTAGCATTTATAGATGAAGGTACATTTAAGATGAGAATTCTGAGTGTGTGTGTGTGTGTGTGGCTGTCATATTTCTGTAAGCTACAGTGGGCAGCAGGGTTGGCGGCTCCTGTCTCTCCCTGTGGACTGAAGGAGAATGCTGGCTATCTGCTTTGTTATCCAAATGCCAAACGTTTCTCCTGCCAAACAGCTCCCTCCTGTCACTGTGTTATACAGCGCTGCTCTCTCTCTCTGTCCTCTTCCTCCTTTCTAGTTTATCAATGTCCCTTCCACTTTCTGTCTCCTTGCTTCTCTTTAACCCCGGAGCCCCTCTCATTTTTCCTCTCTCGTCTCTCTGTTTATTGTTGTCCTTTATCTTTCCTTGTCCTTTGGTTTATCTCTGTCTTCTCTTCAATATTTCTAATCCTTTTTTCCTACACTGCCTTTCACTTTTTTACCCTCCCTCTCTCTCTCTCTCCTCATTCTCTCCAACTGTCCGTCGCATTTATTCTAAATCTTTTTCATTTTTATCAAATAAGCTTTATTGGCATAGATATTAATGTCACATTGTCGGTAATGCCTAATCATACATTACTGAATGCACTCTACTATATTTACAGAAATACAACACTTCCATTGTGGTCCCTGGTGTTTATACAATTCACCACACTTAATCAAGACAGGAATTCAGTGTCTAACATGAACTACTAAATAGCGTCAGAACAAAGTTTTCCTCTTTCTTTGTTTCGATTTATTTTTCATTCCCACTCCATCTCTGACTCACACCCCTTCCAAACTCATCTTTTGGCTTGTCATTGCGTCCCTCCCTCCTCAGCGCTCCCCATCTCCCCCCACCTGCTATCTTGGTATAGTATGAGGGATCCTGTGTGAAATGGCCTCTCACCGGTGGCTTGATGATTGACAGCTCTGCTGTGCCTGTAGCGGGGAGGGGAGGAGAGGGGAGCGGAGTTAGAGACGAGGAGGAGTCGACATGAGAGGGGGGGACAGCAAAAGGGGAGCCGGAGAGGGAGGAGGAGGAGGAGAGTCTGGGGAGAAAGGAAGGAAGCAAGATAAATGATGATGTAGCAGGGGGGAGGAGGAGGAGGGGGTCTAGAGGGAGCTTTATATCATCTAAAGCCAGGTGCCCAGGTCTAGCGTTCAAACACGGGAGAAAAAGGGGTGAAAAAAAGAAGAGGATTGTGCATTTTGCCAGTTCTTACAGACCGTCAGACTTGTGCTGCTAGTGATGCTTAAACGTGCAGTTAATGAGGCTGTGTCTCACATTGAAGCAGACAAATGAGTCAGCATCCTGGAGCTGTGGAGTTGTCTGTTTGGAAATAATTGCCAACTGTATTGAAATGCAAATATGTCTTATATGATTGAGTATCAGCTGATGAGTCATATCTTTTCTAACGTCTTTCTCTTTGTTTCTCTCCATCTGTCTCCATCTGTCTCCATCCATCTATCACATCTCTCTCCCTCTCCCTCGCTCTCTCTCTCTCTCTCTCTCTCTCCCCCAGTCCAAGGAGTCCTCGTCTGTGCTGAGCTGTGACGTCTCTCCGGACGACAAGTACATAGTGACGGGCTCCGGGGACAAGAAGGCCACGGTGTACGAGGTGGTGTACTGAGGGCCGGGACAAGATGGAAAGAGACAGGACGGAGATTTTGGGGGTGGGGGGGGCAACCAGTTGCCACGCCAACCGCTCCTGATCTTCATAACATCCGCAACAGCAGCACCTCCGTCTCAGTCCTCTGAGTCCTCCTGACCCTCACCCCTAATACATCACCCCCTCTCCCCCTTTTTCTTGTGATATAAGCTATTGTGGGAGCTCCCAAATGCCTCCTCCTTCCTCCTCCCTTCCACTTTTAGCCCAAGGATGAGGCATGATAGCAGAGAGAGAGAGGCAGAAAGGGAAGCAGCAAGATAAGAAGGACAAAGGAAAAGGGCGGTGGAGCATAAAGATAAAGTCGGGAGGGAAAGACGAGAAGGAGGAGAGAAAGCGAGAGTGCGGAAGGAAGAGAAATGAAAGGGAGGAAGAGGAGGAGGAGGGAGGGAGGGTAATTAGGGCTGTTTCCTGATTAAAAGCTCAGTGGAAGGGAGGCCCCCAGAGGAGGTGCGGAGCAGCACTGTGGGAGCGCCAGCCAGGAGCACTGATACCACACAATTGATTCATTAGCCAGACAGTGGAAGCCTTAATGGGGCTGACGCTGCAGCTCGCTCTCCCCAGCGAGAGGTGTCAGGAGCTGGGGAAAGATGACGCTTCGAGATGGAGGGGGTCGCTTCAGATATCCACATACTCTGACATGTAACATACCCTGTTCACACACACATACAGGCGCATGTCATCGAGCAAGAATACACACACACTGAGATACACCCCCTTGATGTAATCGTAGGAAGAGAGAAACACACGCAACATACAGAGCACCCAATTAAACATTCATCGCAGCGCTCCCCGTCTCACTGCTTAATATCTATTTTATTTTGGTCTGACAAAGGCAGCGTCTAATGAGCAGCGGAGTCAATGGGGATCCTCCCAGGGCCCAGAGACACGAACACAGAACATCAGCCGAGCTGTTCCCTCTAATTCCTCTGGATTGTTCTCCTGACACCGGGCGCTGCACTCACTCTCATTAAAGGCACTGTCAGCTAGATGAAGTAGCAGCACGCCAACTTCACTGTAAGGCAGACAAGGGGGCAAATTAACACCACCGATTACGCTATCATCAGCAGCCAACTGAGCAGCGACTAATCCAAATCTTTACCAATTTTATGCAACTAGTTGCTGTTTTCATTTACAAACCAGATGAGAATTACATGTTTATCAACGTCATTGTCTCCGCCTGCCTGCTGATGTGCTAGTGCTCAAAGTGCTCTGGCTAAATCTAGTTCGCTAAGCTATTGATTGCTTTTAATTGAGATGCTAAACAGTTTAAAGGAAAAGTTTGACATTTTGGAAATCACGCTTATAGATTTAAATGAGAAGATTGATACCACTCTGTCTGTAGGCTCAGTAACAAGTGGCCTGCTAACCTAGCTTAGCATAAAGACTGAAAACAGAGGGAAACAGCTAGCCAGAGGTACCAGAGGTAACAAAATATACTTATCAGCACCTCTAAAGCTCACTAATTAACATGTTATAGCTGATGTTAAAATGACAATTTGCTGTTTTATGTGGGGACTATTTGTTGGTGTGGAGCAGTATCTTCCTGAAGTACTTGTTTCCTGGTATCTGCTCCCCGCCAAGAAACAGTCACACCAGAACCGCCCTGTAAAACGCCAAAGTGTATTAATCATACACTTCAGTTATGGAATGGATACAAGAAACATGATAAAATGTGTTTATTATTTGTCTTGCGAGGTTCTGGTAGGTGGATTTAGCTATTTCCAGTATTTTTGCTAAGCTAAGCTAACAGGCTGCTAGCTGTAGCCTTATATTTCCTGTACAGACATGACAGCGGTATCAACCTTCTTATTGTCGCCTCAGCAAGAAAGGGAATAAACATATTTCCCAAAATGTCAAAAGTATACTCGATTCTTGCTCTTCAGTCCTTCTTGTATCATATTCCAAATTGGCAGGCAAACTGTATATCAGAGATCTCTGCTTCTGCGTCACCAATGTGTAGACTAAACAGGCACATTTCAAGCTTTTCTTTTAGTACTCATTCATTTCAGTATTTTATATGAATAGTGATTGCTCGTCTTATGTAATGATATGTTTATGTATTGGGGTTGCCTATGACTGCGTTTCGGGGTTCAGGGGAGCAAACGGAGAGGAACGCACTCACACACGGTGACCTATAAAATCAAATGGAACACAGGTGGGAAAATTGTTTTTTGTTCTTTTAACTTTTTTTTTGAAATTGTATATTTTTATCCTTGGTGGTGGTGACAGGCAAAGGTAACATCAGCAGTCCCATGTAAAGAAAAAAAATAAGACTGTTCTGTCTTCTGTTTTTGTTTTATTCCCTTTTTTTAACAAAAGTGGTAGTCAATGTAGTGTAGTCTGTTTTCAGTCATTGTGCAACTAAACTATGTTTCTGTTGAGTCTGTGGTCGGTGTACAGCAGGACAATATACAGATTTAGCCACCGGAGAGGTCCCACTTTTTACTGCATGCTTGTTGCACTAAAGCTCCACTTCTGCTGAAAGAACGAGACGAATCAGAGTTTACGCAGTAGATCCAGTGAATGGTCTCACAGCCACAGTTTAACAGACGGATACATTACAGTATGCAATTTAATTCAATTGTTTTAACTTTTAGCAAGATTTGTCAATGTGTCTCACTGCAGCACTAATGCAGATTAGAAGAAGTATGAGGGACTTCTACAGCGGCTACTGTACCAGCGAGATGGTTTGTACAGTTGAATGCCTTTGCCTGCCTCTTTAACTTCCTGCCCGTCAGCGACAGGCAGACCTAAACGATATTCTCATACACAAGCTTGTATACTACTCCGAACGATGCTGTATAACGGCTATGCAGTTATAGCGTGAATATTTGGGACATTGTATTTGATACTCTTCTTTAACTGTAATGTCTCTTCCCCCCTGCCTCTGCTTTCTCTGTTCCAACAGTATGAAAACTTTTATTTTCCGTTTAGTTTCTTTTAAAAAGCCAAGGAACTTTTTTTTTTTAACTGCACTGTAATTTTCCCTCCTGATGCGTTTCCCATGTGCTGTACAAGAAATACTATGTGTGAAAAATAAACCAAACTTGTGTTCATCCTTTCAGGTGTCTGCTGTGACAATCTTTCCCTGAGATTTAAATGCAGAGGGGGGGGGGGGGGGGGGGGGGGGGGAAAAAAAGGAAAGGAGGCCAAATAACCAATACTAGAGAACCACATTTTCATTCACAATGTGGAAAAAAACTTTCTCCGCAGTCTGAAAAGTGTAAAACTTTTTATACTGCATACTTAACTACATTTTTCAGCATACTATACTATGACATTGTTTTTTTTTGGCATTTTATGATCTACAGTATGTGGTGACATTTTCATGGCATATACTATTAGTTTTTTATGATATTTTTGTGGCATTCTATGACTTAAAATAAAAAGTTATAGCATACAATACAATGACATTTTTTTCACATACTCTATGATTTTTTTTACGACTGGTTTCAACACATCATACTATGACTTTCTTTGACATACTATACTGACACTATACCATGACATTTTTCTGACATTTTGTATGACACACAATGCTTTTTATGGAATACAATACTATAAAAATGTTATGGCATTTTCTATGGCAAACTATTCTATGACTTTTTAAAAGGTTTTATGGCATGCTATAGGCCTACTGTGATTTATTTTACATTTTTATGGCATTAGTGTGCTATTGCATTTTTGTCACAGTCTTTGCTATAACATATTTTTGACACTTTTATGACAAATTATACTCTGACTATGGCATACTATACGATAACATTTCTGTGTCATACTATAGTATAACTTTTTTATGACACCATTTTTTATGGCATACTGTTGTATGGTATTTTTAACTTTATACATTATACTGTACAATAAGTTTTTCGTGACATGTAATACTATACTAACATTTTAATGAGTTATGTCATTTTTTCATGGCATACTATATTATGACACTTTTGGCACAAACAAAAAATGAAAAGTAATGAATAGAAGAAAATAATTGATAATTGAAATTGGCAAACAACTTAAATAAACAAGGTTTTTCTACAAGGTTAGAAATACCAGTTTACTTAGACATTTTATGGGTTTTTGTGAGTAGGCATAATTTATATGTCCCTGGTCTCTATCCCGTATTAATGTGCACATGCCATGATGGGTATTTGTTAAGCGGGAGCACCTACATTACATCACCTCCCTGAAGCTCACCAAAGTTGAATTATTACCTTTTAGTTTAAAGTTCACTGTCAAATACTGCTTGAACAGTTACATTTGTGCCATAACATTGTGTGCATTAAAAAACATTTTTGTGTAGTGTCATTTATATGAAGATTACAAAACCCATTTGTGAATCCTTCTGTATACATTCATTAATATAGATACCGATATGACTCTTCAGCCCAGCGATATAACCAAAGCACTGAGCCGGCTAGCGATGCGCTGTTTCTTTATTCAGTCTCATTCATTAGTAATTCATTGTGCACACGCCCTCTTCATGGCTATTATCAGCAGCATTTAAAAAAGGCCAAAACCGCAGTTTTGATTTTACATCAACACACAGCACACATTGCACACAGCAATGTGTGCCAGCAATCCTTTACTTTAGGAAGGAGAAAACACGCTTTACTCAGGTTTATTCTCTCTTAAAGCTTTTTGTCTTGGCAGGACAGTCACCACTACACACATAATCACTTTTGAACTCCCTCTTGGGTATTATTGCTAGAATAATCCATTCCTCAGCCTATTGTACAGCAGATCACCTGTCTCCCCACACTGCGAGCTAGCTCAGCATAAAAACACAACACAACTGTACGGCTGCATTTTTCTGGCACCTCACAGCGAGCAGACGCATTTCTGACTGTTGGGGTTTAAACAAAGATGCTTCTTTTGACTTGTGTTTGTTTTAAACATTCAAGTTTAACCCGGCAAGAATCAGTCTTGGTTCTGCAGCTGAAAAACATTTTGATAGCCAGCAGCACGCACACGCACACGCACACCATTGTTACCTTTCACACCTGCACTGATCCTTACGGAGCTGTTTCAATCCGTTTTTCTCTGCGAGAAGATGCTCATGAAAGACAAAAAAACACAAATGACCCAATGCAGATCTCAGACAACAACTGCATGTGTGTTTGAGAGATGCCCCACACTCCCAGCAGTCTTCTTGAAGCAGATCCAAGTCACAGATAACATGTTTGCCTTTAGAGAACTTTATTTACATGTCCATATATAGCAAGGTTCAAGGTTCATGATGCAGTTGTGAAAATACCTGTCTGCCTATATGTGCCCTAATGAATATAATTAAAAAAAACAAAAACATTTAATGTTGAGTGTCAAGGATGACGTTGACGTATCGGAGGCAACATCCCGAAAGCTTGGAGAGTGCCTGCTGTGAGCGGTTTGAGCCGACTGCAGTTTTCTGTCCTGGGGGGGGGGGGGGGGGGGGGGTGTCATGGTTTTCTGTTCCAGGGTGGTTTCCCCCAAAAACATCTCCACAATAAGTCTGGATTTGTTCTTTTATAAAGAAAAAAAGAAGGAACAAAGACAAACTCTTAGGACACTTTGGAGAAAACCGAGCCCTGTTCTGTTCTGTATATTCTGGAGATGATACAATCATGTTGCTGCTGAAACTTAGCCAGGAGGAAAAAAAAAAAAATAGCTGGAACCTCACAGCACCCCATCCTGCCATGCATCTGCTGCCCCGAGGAGCAGCCACGGAGCTGGACCAGACAAGGCCAAACTGGACCAGCTGACCCAGGCTGGGACTTTTTTTTTTACACAGCACAGAATATGGAGCATATTTTTCCATTAAGATTTCCCAGCACCCCCTAAACCCTTCCCTCACTTCCTCAGTCCCATGTCTTTTTCCACTCGATGCTGTCCAACGGATCGCGAAAAATTCAAAAGGCTAAAAAAATAAGTTGTTTTTTTTTTTTTGCTAATTTCTTGTTCACTACAGAGGTTTTATTTTTTTAAAAAAAAGGAACAAAAAGGAACAAAAGCGAAAGTTCTTTGGAGGAATCCGACAATTGCGCAGCTATAGACTAACCAGCGTTCTCAGAGCATTAAAAACAAAGTTCAAAGTTCGTTTTTTTTCCAGAGATGTGACTTTGTGCCCCCTTGCTTCTCTTTCTCATTTCTTTCACAAACGTAAACAAAACAACAAAGTACAAGTTGAGTGTCTCTTGTTTCCCATGCCACCGACGCTCTGTACAGTCATTGGTGCAGGAGGGAGCCTTGGCCCCGCCCCCTGATTATTAGTTGTTTTTTTCAGCCAATCGGAGCTCAGTAGATTACTTCGTAGACTGTGGCCTTCTTGTCCCCAGAGCCAGTGACGATGAACTGGTCGTCAGGGGAGATATCACAGCTGAGAACTGACGAAGACTCCTTAGACTGAAGAGACACAGGGAGGAAGCCATGTTAGCTACCGTCAATGAATCGAGAGGATGAAGAAGCAGGAAAATGAAAAAAAAGCTTGAAAATCTTTTACATTTGACAAGTGAATCGTTTCCACTATCTTAATTATTTTCTTGCATTTGCAGACAGTTGTACTCAAAACTCAGTGTTTTATGGCTTACCTGGAATATGCTGGATCCATATGGTGTCCGCCATGCATTCAGAAGGTTATCTTTGCCTGTGCTCACAAACCATTTACCTACAGGACGAAACACACACAACCATCAACAGATAAAGTCTCAGGGGAGCGGAGATATGGAGAAGCCTGAGAGGAAGCGCTGCTTTTCTAAAGAAGAACGGGAGAGGTGAAGAGAAAGAAACTGTTTCTGAATAATGAGAGAAGCAGAACATTTGTTCTGCCTCCCTAGTGTGTGTGTGTGTGTGTGTGTGTGTGTGTGTGTGTGTACGTACCACAGTAGGCAAACTTGAGAGAAAGAACGCAGCTCTCATGGAGGTGCAGCTGGTACTTGTCAGGTTTGGAGACATGCAGGACTTCCACGTTACTGCTCTCCATTCCCACAGCCAGCCACTCGCCTGTCGGACAGTAGCCCAGAGAGAAGATCTGGAGACGGAGAGGGAGGAAAAGGAATCAAAGGAAGGTAGAAAATGAAATGTAGAGTTGTGAGCGGGGGAAGTGTTATCGATCATGAGCAGCCTGTGCGCAGCGTGAACACCCATTAGTCTGGACTGTGGCGAGTGTGTACCTGCGAGGTGAAGTCGTGTTGCTGGAGCTGCCGTCCCTCTCGGAGGTCCCAGCAGCGGACGGTGTTGTCCAGCCCTCCCGTCCACAGTTT
>NW_022281512.1:5261-10764 GCF_004355925.1 Anarrhichthys ocellatus | reverse complement strand
CACACACACACACACACACACACACACACACACACACACACACACACTGGTCCCTGCAAACACACAGGAACACGCACACATTTCAGCATGACTTAGGCGACAGACAGAAATGTTTCCAGCCACGGTGGACATGTCACTTAATAATCTCCAAAGGGGACAGCTGAGTGACAGGAGCAGCGACCAAATACAGCATGCGAAAGGACACAAAGACCGACCTCTGGCCCGCCAAAAGCGTCTCTGTCAGGACACACTCACACAAAACACACACCTCTGGCGCAAGTTGCAGATCACTTTCTGACAAATGTTAGCCGACCATGCGTGTGTGTGTGTGTGTGTTAGTTTGAGTGTGTGATGGATAAAAGTGAAGCGAGGAGAGGCTTAATACAAGCAGAGAGAGTTTGATGTGAGAGGGAAAGCAAGGGAGGAGGGAGGGATGAGGAAGGGATTGCGCCTCTTGTAAGAGGAGCACAAAGAGAGTGGAGGGGGGGCATTGACGAATGGAGGGAGATAAAAGAGCCCCCGCAGAGTGTCATCCCTCCATCTTACAGCACGGAGTGGTAGAGGTGGAGGAGGAGGAGGAGGAGGGAGAGATGGGGTTGGAGGAAGGAGAGTGATGGATGACCCAGAGGTTACAGCAGGGCTGGACTCATTTTCCTGACCCAGTGTGAAGGCTCACACAGGGTGGCTGATCAATCCCTGTACCTGCTGAGAAGCAGCTGAGGGGCAGTACACACACATACACGCACACACACACACACACACACACACACACACACACACACACACACACATGCACAGAGAGGGGGACGAGGGGTTGGAAATTAACTTTTTGGCTCACCAGCTCAACCAAGTTAATGGATTTTACAGTACAAGGCCTGAATTTATTTCGTTTCTAGAAATGATATCAAAGGAATGCAGACAATGTAGCTGAAAGCATTTCATCAACTTCATTAATAACTTTGGAGGTCAATACTATAATTTCACATTTGTACCATTTCACAAGTATTACTCCAATTATACCTTTTATATTACCACTTATATAATGACTGTGATGTCTTTCTTTTTCTGTGAGCACCCCAAACTAACATCAACTAAATTCTATTTACCTCCGTATACCGTCTGTGAACATAGAGCTGATGAGCCAAAGAGCTCCAGTTTTGAGACTGGAATTTGCCAAAATGCATATTGAGAAGCCACAAAGCTTGTGGGAGAATGTCCTTTGTCAGTTGGAAAAACTGTCAAAAAATCAGCTCTATGTTCACAGACACAAAAATGAAGCATTATCAAGCAGTATGGAATTGTTGCAGCAAATTGTGGAACAGGCTTCAGAATGTGAAGCATGAATCTCCGGCTCCTCCCAGCTCTCTCTGCCCCGGTGCCGCGTCCTAGATGACCTTGAACAAAAACAGCGCATCATCCCCACATGGGACCCCCGTACGTCTCCATATATGGAGATAAACGATCGTGCTTAACCTGTCTGAATCCAGTACACGTAAGGGAAGCCTACCAGCCTCCCATTAGGACCCACGCAACAGGGGGCATACAATAGAATGGGGTGGAACATGAACTCAGACAGACCTGAGAGCAGCTGATCAGAGGCCAGCCTTTGTTTGGTGACTCATTTGGTCGGCTCTCTTTCTTTCCTTTTTTAAATATGTTTAAAAGCATGATTTTAAGAGCGAAATTGTAGAAACATGATGTATTCTTTTTAGGTCATTAAATCAAAGGTGAGATAATGGTTAAACATGTGTTATCTGCTAGAGGGGACGGTGGTCTAGAAAGGTAGATCATTACGTTTACATTGCATGTTCTATCACATGTTTGTGTAAAAGTTCCTTTTTGTATAATAATGTATTGTTTCTTTTTAGTTTGAAACAAAGACTCTAGAGGAGACAACCACTGTTGTTCCCGTGCTTATTAGATTTAGTGTGTTCTTTTAAACAAATCAATTGACTGGGCCATCTTCTGTTTCTTGTGGGGCTTTGTGCTGTGCCGAAGGGGGATGGTAGAGTTGGCTTCCTGCATATCTTATTGTGTCGTTTGAGTCACCTTAAAAAGAAAACTTGCCGTTTCCACATGTTTGTGAAATCTGTCTTAATCAGTTGTCCAAAGAATGTTTGAACCTAATTCTAATGTTCTTGTTTTAACAGCTGCTGAAGTTCATACATGAGCTTACTGGAGAACATTAAACACCAGCAAGACCAATTCATCACCAGAGTAAACTATCTCACCAACAAGCTACACACAGCTGGCCAAGAATAGAAGTGACTGAGCCAGTGCCGTTCATTTAACTCACTGGAGGAAGTGGAACATGTTGAGGAACGTCTTAAAGATCCTCCAACTCTCAGCTGAAGGAGAGTGGTGAGTGTTTTTGTTTTATTAATCATCTCAATCAAATCTGATTACGTTTTTCTGATTAACATCAATCTTGATTTGAACTATTCTACATTATATGTATCATCAGCATTATCCTGTTTAGCACATCCAGCCCTTTTGTTGTAAGGAAAAAGAGTTATTACACACAAAAAAAAGCTGCTTATTGATTTCTTACGCAGGCTTTGTCCCACATGCGGTATCTGTTAGCCGGCTAGATTAGGAAGCCGGGCTAGAGAAGTTTACCTGTCGGGGGAAAAACATTTGATCACTAACTTTAATTGGTAGTAAGCCTGAAGTCTCCTCGGAGATGAAAACATCAACAACAACAACAAAAACCTGACTTCACTGCTGCCTGTAGCCATAATACTGATTATACATACACACATACTGAACAGCAAAGCAGCTGAGAGCTACATCCCCACACACACTCGCACACGCACGCACACACACACACACACAGACAGACTGTGTAAGGCAAAACAAATGCATAATACATCTATAGATTCAGGGAAAATTTTCTCTCACACAAAAAAGCTCTTAAACAGGCAATGGCATTCCTGGCCTTCATAAGCTACAATATATTAAGAAGAAGAAGAAGAAGAAAAAGAAGGAAACATAGTAGAGGTCTTTAAAAAAATCTATAAAATTATCATTTGCTCAAAAATTGCTTTTTTTTTGTGGAGTTTTGGTTAAAACATTAATTTATTCGACATGGAGTTTAAAATGAAATGGGAAGGACAGCTTCATACTGCTTCAATTATTCCTCCCGCTCAGCCCCACTTCTCCATTTCTTTCATGTATTCCATTTAACCTTCTCGGTTCATCTAGTCGAGTGAGCATAAAGATACTACTCCTCACTCACATCCTCTTTATCAACATTTAATCATTTCCTTTATGTGTGGAGCGCTGTGTCACATACTGTACATCATCTTCATGGCTTTCACAGGCCAACAACCACTAAGTAGTTTTGTTGCCCAAACCATAAGCCATCGTTTCACAACTTTAACCAAGTTGATTGTGCATTTCTGCAAATGTGACACAAGGCTGACATGCAACGTATTTATGAAACATACTTTTGGTTCAGAACCGTTGTCATTCAGCGTATCTTGTGGTTTCCAGGAACCTACAATGCCTTTTGTTCTGGTGATTGGCAAAGCTTTCACTGTCAACAGAATATTCCTATCATTTTCAATCCCGCGATACAATACCTGCCTGTAGAAACTAAAGCGTGATTCATGTTTTTTGAAGTTATGTCTGGGCTCTCACAGCACTTGGTTTAGTACTAGTGCTCCATTGCTTCATTATTATAGCCACAGTACATGTCATAAGAAGTGAAGTTTGTGGCATTCACTCCAAACAAGAATGTCCACCTCGTGGTTGTAAACCTCCAGCAACCACTCAAGTAGCAGTTTACATCCATGTCTGTCAAAACGTCACTTCAACATGTTATCCTATTAGACATTTGTGTGAAATTGTCATAACTAGCATATGAATTCTTGAGTCATGGCCAAATAAACGTGTTTTGACCACTGAATTTGAATCAGTTCATCCTTGGATCCAAGCGGACGTTAGTGCCAAATTCAAAGAAACTCAATTCAAGTGTGAGATATCACGTCCACGGGAATGGGATGGACAACCCCATAACAGCAAGCCTCCATCCACGGCTGTCGCTGTTGCAGAGGCATGAAAAGTCTGAGCAGCGCTGTTTAAGACATCATGGTATGAAGCATGAATGAGTGAATGCTAGACTGCAATAACAAGAACTAAAGCTGGGCACAACCTGAGTTTTTATTGATCTTGTATGTTGTGTCACTGCATGTCTTATTGGCCTTGCACAATAAATCAAGTAATATGAGAAGTAAGGACATTTTCTCATAGACTTCTTTACAATCATGCTTCTTTTTGCAACCAGAGCCCCTAATGGCCATTAGGAAGAATGCAGGTTGAAGGCACTTCTTCATTGTCTGCACCTTTCAGACCCAGAGGTTGCTACTGGGAACTACTCTTATAAATACTCATTTCAGAACTGGATTAGAATTTATGTTGGAATTTATTTATATTCTAAATGTAACTAATATATGATTATATATATATTAGTAACGTATATAATCTAGAGTAACATCGGTAATGTTTACAACAGCAAAGTCAATATATAAAGTCGTTAATATCTCCCTGGAAACCCATGTACAGAAAGGCTAGTCTATATTTGACCTATAAGTAGTACCACATTAATATCACCCTCCATAACACATTAATAATCTACACAACAGAGGAAAAGAACAGGAAGGGCTCCTGCTTTTCAAAATGTAAATATATCCCCCCATACCCAGTGCTGGACCCCCACCATCCCCTGCCCCCTGTCCTGTCAGCAACAGCCCCTCTTCACAATGGATAGGCTTCATTTTTGGTGGCCAAGCATGAATATCACGAGTGGCTATCATGCTGTTTCAATGGCGTTGAGGATGCTTTTTAAAGGGGGTTTTAATTTCACAGTGCATTAAGTCTTTTACAATACAGGGCGTTTGGCAAACAGTTTGTGAAATGCCCCCCTCTGTAAACTATCATGAGACAACAATAAAAAAGCTCCTATAAAATAAAAAAACTGAACTTTTTACTGTATGCAAAGTTGTGTGAATTCTTTTTTCTCATTTGATACATCATTGGTTCAATTTCTGACCAGGCGGAAAGTTTGCATTTGTAATGTTTGTAGGAAGACTTTCAACACACACTTCACACACAGCCATCCATCTATCCATCCCCCGCTCTGCCCTCCCTCTCCTCTCTTGTGAAGGGTGAGTGAAGGTGGCGGTGAGAGTGGCGGAAGCTGGAGTTTGTCCTTCGGCATTCTTGAAGACGCCCTATTTACCTGCTAGACTCCTGACCTTCCCCCGAGGCTCTCATGCAGCCTTGCATTGACTGAAGCATCGAGGACTCCCATCCACTTTAACAAGCCGTCCTTTTCATTCAAACCATCCTCTGCTGCTTTTTGTTTTTTGATGGAACAAAGCTTTTTTTTTGACGGATTTTTTTAAAGTGGTTTTGCAAAATTCAATAGATATTTCCTCTGATCTGAGAAAAGTTGTATGTGTGTGTGTGTTGTTGTTGGTGCATTGTGGGAGTGCAGAGG
>NW_022281512.1:0-4861 GCF_004355925.1 Anarrhichthys ocellatus | reverse complement strand
AGTTCATGGTGCTGTCAGCGGCTGCAGTCCTGTCTTTGTGAATCTGCCTGTCTTTGAGCCCTAATAGTAACAAGCCGGACCTGTTGGTCAGAAATATGATCACAGATCACCAGGTCTCTTCCAACGGAGGACTTTCAACCATGAGACCCGTATTCGACACCTCTTGTCCCAAAGTTGTTGTGCTTTTGTTGCCTGAACCTTATTATTGTTGTTATTTTCACAGGTTTCCATGATCGTGGTAATATCTGGACCCTGGTCCTTCCTCCCGCCATGGCCCTGCTGAGTCCCACTGCTAATATACTTGTTATTATTACTCACATTACTATTTGATATTACCAATACCATTAATGCTCATTACTGACTTTGCTTCTTCACCAGAGTCTCTGTGCTTTCTCGCCTCACAGGTTCCTGTGGATCCTGGTTATACCTGGACCTGGTCTTGCCTCCTGCCGTGGTTCTGTCATATGCATTGAATGTGTTGTAACACTGTTATGTTCATTCTGTACACATGACATCTATTGCACTTCTGTCCATCCTGAGAGAGGGATCCCTCCTCTGTTGCTCTCCCTAAGCTCTCTTCCTCTTTTCTCCCTGTTAAAGGGGTTTTTGGGGGAGTTTTTCCTGTTCTGATGTGAGGGTCCTGGGTCAGAGGATGTCGTATGTGTAGAGATTGTAAAGCCCTCTGAGGCAAATTTGTAATTTGTGATTTTGGGCTATAATAAAATAAATTGAATTATTTTGAGCCTAACCATGATTTTTTTTCCCAAACTTAACTAAGTGTTTTTTTTGCATAACCTAACTTTTGTTTTGTAACTTAATGTCATCCCTAAAATAAGTCATTCCAAGAGACACGAAAAAAAAACAAAATCTTGTCCCTGTACACAAAACCAATAGAAATAATGTTGGGGTTGTTTTATATAATATTCTACTCTTTAGATGTTCAAATGAATACTGTTTTATTATTAATATTTCTTCCTTGAGTGTTGCACTGAGGGAGCTGCATCATTGGATGGATGAAGAAATGACTCTAATGACCTGTTTGCATGTCAACACATCCCGCTGCTCACCACTCTTTAGATCTGTCAATGGAAATGTCAACGCACAATTTCCCTAATTGTCTGTACCATCGGCTAACATCTGCAGAGCATCCTCACACACAGCCATTATGCTAAGCTCTGGTTGGTTCTGCCATTAATTCATCTGGAGTGCATCTGGGCAGTAATATTTCAGTCATCACCGTCAAACATCAGGATCCTGATCGGGTTTAGAAGGATTTTTTAATAGCTCTGATTTGGAAACAGCATAATACAAAGGGTTACACAACAGAGGTGTAAATATAACCACTACAAAATATAATAATATCAAACAAAAAAGTACAAAAATAATGAAACTGCACAATTTATAAGCAATTCATGTATGGTTTATGAATGAAGCTTTTGAGAGTCGTGCAATGAGTGTTTGCTTAGAGACATTTGCAAACAACCTCTTTTCCACTTCACCACGTCGTTCTAGAAAAGTGCTTGAATTCTCGCTGCGCAGTTGTTTGTTTGTTTCTTTGCATGTTTTTTCGATGTACTCATCCTTTATGTATCTGGACTTAGGGCTGAAGGGGAAATCTTGTGTTGCTAGATACATCAAGAGGAAACAAAACACAAATGGAATATGTTTCAAAAGCAAAGGTCAGTCTGAACAGATGTGGGCAGATGTAGATAAGATTAGGTATGTGGACTTTCCCTCGCCATCTTCAAAACACTCACACATTTCAGATTCATGTCATTTCCCCTCTTGTTCTTGCATGGGACAATAGGGAACATAATAACCTTGAGCCTGGAAAATCATTTGCTGTTTCAGGATATTTCCTGAGGACATGACTGAAGTGTTTCCATTGTTTTTCTTTTTTCTTTTAAATAACTAAACTAGAATTTGGAGTTGTGCGCCTCTGATGACCAGTCAAGTTGCCGTTTACATCTACCTCTCTCCAAAATGTCATCACTTCATCATTTTATCCTGAAGACATCATTTGAAATTGGCAAAACCAGCATAGGGCTCAGAGTTATGGGCAACAAATGTGTTTCTAGTTTTGTGAGGTCACAGAGACTTTTGGCCAACACAATCCAAATCACGGACGGATGGACGCACAGACGAACACTTATCATGTATGGAATCCAACTGTCCCGTATCCATCACAAAGAGGAATACACTGACTGGATACTTCAGATTGTTAATGAAAGGCCAATATCAGCTTTACAAACAAATCTTTCCAAGTCGAGCTTAGCGAGAGCATCCACACCTGTGTCCTGTCTCAAGAGAAAGAATCAAACACAGCTAACTTGTGAGTGACACCACACACACACGTACCAGCAGTTTCAGGTCTAATGGGACTTCCTCTAATCCTGCTTTATATTTAAACAGTCTCTGATTAACGAGGGGCAACAGAACAGTGTCAGGGCTACTGTGCGCACACACACACACACACACACCACTGTCTCTGTCACTACGTCTCCACAGACAGGCAAACAGCAGACAACCTCCATAATCACCAAACACTCCTTTCGCTTCTTCCACACAGCTTTGTGCCTTTTCTCTCTGTATCCCTTTCTCTTTGTCTTCCCCTCAGTCTCTGCCTCCCACACACGTATTTCATCTCACTTTCACTATCACGGCTGGAAACAAAAGCAGCCAAAGAAAGAAATGGTAATCTCTCCTTCCCCTCCTTCCCCCTTTCTTTATTTCCTGTTGTCCTCTCTGACTCCCCAACAATGAATTAAACATCAGGACGCCGTCTGCGCCACTGCCACCGCCGCTGACGGGACAGCGGACCTACTTTGTGTGTGCGGAGAGGGAAGGGATTCCATGCAAAAAAAAGCAGGAGGAATGGAGATGATGAAGGGAGAAGGAGGGGATGAGGAGTTCAAACCCCAGCGGATTGGTTTTCCGGGCGCCTCATCAGTTGTCTCATCTTGTTGCAACACCTTTTTCTGATGCACACACTTTCTTTCTCCCCCCTCACTCACCCTCTTTCTCCCTCTGTGACTCTCCCTCTTTGGATTTTGCAACTACAAAGCCTTAATTCTGGTGCACACTGGTCATTCTGTCATCAAGAGAAGATATCAAAACATATGGTGTTTATTCTGAAAGCCTCCCCAGACTTAGCCCTCCGCCCTACACTATGTGCTAAAGCATAACGCAACTGAAGACCAATTAATTAGCAAGGTTTCCTGATGCCTTTCTGTATCCGCTTTGACGTCCATCATTTGTCCACCTCACGGAACAGATACACTTCTACATCAACTAATCTTACAAGCCACACTGAGTACAAGAAAGACACAACTCTCAATTTATTTCTATTTTCTTCTTTTCTTTTCCTCCTTCCTATAATATTTTGAACTAACTATATGTATGACTGATCACTTTCACTACTTGCTTTCTGTTTTCACCATGGGGAAGTACTGTATATAAAACCAGGGGAAATAAAGTGACTCCGTAAAATAACAAATAATGATGTTTTAGTACAGTAGACTTGTCGTAGAGATTAACATAACAATTATGAAAACTAAACTTCACAAGTTAGTACAGCACACTGGCCTTGTAAAATTATAACTGCATATGTACCACAGCAGGTAAACAGTCCATTGGCTCTAATAAAGCCGGTTATAGAGAGTAAGTGACAGCAGCCATTAACCCTGCATCTCCAACGATCTCTCTCATTCTTCCCCTGTTGCAATTTACTGCCATCCTAAATGGCTCAATGGGATGCTTTAATGTCGAGCTGGGGGATAAAGAGGGTTTGGCTTGGGGAGGGGGGCCTGGGACAAGACCTGCAGTCTTGATTTGTAGTTACCCTGTTAACACTCCCACGGGCCGTCGGAGTACATCTGTGTTATGTACACAACTGCTATGTATAGGTAGGTACTGATGCGACATATCTTTGGAAAGCTATGATTCTTGTGATTTGATTGATGCAAACCATTTCAAGATACAATCACAACAGCAGGTACAATCAACGCCTCTGTCAGACCACCAACCAACAAACAAACAATTATAAAATTGAGGCAACTCACCTATGAAGCCTCATAGTAATCCACCCATCGATAATATTCAGACAAATACGGTCTTGTTACATTGACAAAGGTTCAGACAATCCAATCCAGAAAAATATTTAGTCCAAAACACATTATTAAGTCAATAAATAGCCACGGACTGCTGTTGCATCATTTCAAATTAGCCGGCAGATATGCCTAACTATCTATGTATTTTCTGTCCTAACTCTAGTTTGCATGTAAACATTGCTGATATCTGGCTCTCAAAATGAAAGGCTGCCCTCTGACCTTTCGATTGACTCCTCACTTGACCCAATAGGAGCTTCCGTCTCCTGTCCACAGCCTACAATAGCCAACGAGAGTCCGCGTTGAAGGAAAGAGCCTGCCCCTCTTCTTTCGTGTAAAGACCGAGCCAATTACAACCGATCGTTCTAATGACTGACTCTTCGTATAGCCAATGAAATTTCGAAAACGATGATGTGCTGCTTCTGTGGTTAGATTTAAAGCCACAACACGGAAGTAACTGCGTAACAGCGAGTCTGCTGTCTGCGTCCGTGCGTAAAATGCAAAGCGTGGTTTTTGAGAGTTTTGGAGACTTTAGGAAAGTAAATAATGGTGAAATAACTTATAAATTACTGTATTTCGATATAAATAAGCTTTAGTTTGAATTGTGAATACACATTTTGTAGATTACCTTTCCCCAGTGAATCTGCTGACCTGTTGGGGGGAGGGAGGTGTTTGTGTGTGTGAAGTTTTATTACCCCTCTGTTTCACTGTGTGTGTGTGTGTGTGTGTGTGTGTGTGTGTGTGTGTGTGTGTGT
>NW_022281511.1:0-10770 GCF_004355925.1 Anarrhichthys ocellatus | reverse complement strand
TTTTTTCTGTCAAGATGGGGTGCTGAGTGTACATTAATGAGAAATAAAATGAACTTTTTTGATTTTAGCAAATGGCTGCAATGAAACAAAGAGTGAAACATTTAAAGGGGTCTGAATACTTTCCATACCCACTGTATATCGTAGACCAAGCACAGCAACAAGGGCTTTTTATGTTCAGTAACTGTAGCATGAATGTATGCTACAGTTAGCTAGCTAGCTAGCCACTATATGACTAAAATAAGGCCATTCACATGTTGCATCTCAAAAACTAAACAAAAAACACTACTTTCATCCAAGTTGCTTGGGGGGTTGCGGTGTGAGAGTGATATTTACAGAAGAAGAACGATATCTGCCGGCTGTGTTGGTTGTTCCTCGTCACATGACGTGCGGTGCATGCTGCAGCGTTCAAGAACTTGAACTATTTCTATCTTGGGGCACAAGCATTGCTTCCTGAAAAATAGGCTCTTGGGAACGCCTGCACATGCTGCTGTTCTCACTTCTAAGCACGCCTGTCATGCGTCTATATTGGCGACAAGGGATTTGACTCGGCACACACTATTGTCACAGCGTAAGAAAGCACTCTTTGAGGGCAAGTGTTTGTGAGCGTCAGAGAATAAGCACAACCTGTTTGAGGATGCAGGCTTTGACGAAATAAATGAATGCTCCAGTAAACATTGATGTTTAAAGTCTGTGTCTCTCGGGCCCATTCAAAACTAGTACTGTGACTTTCTATTCAGTGTGGAACCAGAAAGTTAACAGCGATGGGTGACGGCATCTCCACCAGAGGAAATAATATACAGGACCATGTTTAAACGTATATTCCCGGCAGCTACAAAGCCCTCCCCCGCCCCCACTTTGGACAATCGGATCATATTTCCCTGTTGCTGCTGCCTACATAGTCCCAGCTAATTAAACGGGCTAAACCATCAGAAGAAACTCTGGTCTAAGAGTGAAGCCCCAGCTGTTCTTCAGGACTGCTTCGAATGTACAGACATGTTCAGGGATGCCGCCACCCAGGAGAAAGACATCAATCTGGAGGAATATACATGGAATTGCATTTATATTGCACCGTTCTAGTCTTCTGAGTCAAAGCACAGTAAACTACACTGTACAGTGTTTGGAGTGGAAGTGAAACCGATTGGAAAATTTGACACTCTGGGACGGAGTACCTCACTCTGCAGCTGGTTATTAGACTTCCTCATAAAACAGACCCCATCCGCCACTCTCCATATATAATATAGTTGTTTCTTGGGTTTTTTATGTGTTTTTTTCATGTTGTAAAATCTGCAATTTGTTGTGCAATACTGCTGTACAATGACAATAAAATAACTGTGTAACCTTTTTGGAAGATAGAGACATTAAACCAGCTAAAAACATGCTGAACACAGTTCCTGATAAGAGTGGCTCACCCCTTGGGAAGACAGACACATGGTACAGTGAAAAGCAGGAGTATGTGGCTCTCGGTGCTTAAATTGAGGGGATATGGAAATGGAAAGAAAACCATTAGCATACACGAGACAAGCGGTTGTATTCATAAGACAAGCAAGGGAAGCTCATATCTGGCAATCATCAGGGGAAAAAGGGAGAGAGCCAGAGAGATGGTGAATTGACCTTTTCCAGATGGTATAGCCTTTAATCTGTACTACAGAGTCCTGCAGGGGACACGCAGACTGGAGAAGTCTGATAAAGCAGGCTCAAATGCCACTGTGAATTTGCATTTCTATGCCTATATTAACAAAAAAGGGATACAAGTGCTTTGAAGTGGGTCCACTTGGAAAGGGCTGTGCTGATGTCTGTATTGGTCGAGTGTTGGGGAGGAACGGTTCACATATTCATTACTTACTGGATGCTGGCTGCACCTTTACCGACCATGTGCTCAGTTCTGGAGAAATATTATTGCTAGCTACAACATTTATTCTTACACTGTTGAACGGCATGCCGGGTACGCTCTCCTTCACATGCTACAATATTGACAGACACATTTCATTGAGCGCCCTCGTTTCTCAGGGATTAAGACGCTGGACAGTCATGTCTCTATCTACCATCACCATCAAATAAAGGCATAACACGCCCCAAAATGCTTTTCAAATGTTACATAAACAACTTAACAATAAACTAATGTATGATTAAATTGATGATTGAGAAGCTAGGTTGAATGTCTGCCTTGTTCATGACGGCCAACAAACAATTCAATGGAAATCTATCAAAGATGCAACTTGTGAGAAACAGAAAACAATCGTCTTCCTCCACAACATTGCTCTCACTTCAACTCACCACTCCAGGAATTGTCAAATATCAGGTTTTCGGCAAGTGTCCTGTTATTACAGAGCGTTCATGTAATAGAAACCTCTGTCTAGCATGTCACGATTTATCCTCGCCAAAATAATTGTGATTCACATTTTCATCTTGATAATCATCAAAATATGCTTAAAACTCCTATAGTGGCAGTAAAACCTACTGGAATCTAATGTTTTTATTGCATCCCATATAGGACACATGATATTTATAGTGAAAAACAATCAAACAATCTTAAATAACGTCATCTTTCATTTGACATCTTATCAGGGCTGTCTAACATTCAGGAGAATAGAGTAAAGTTCTTCTCCGTGTGATTACTGGATCTGGAACCAAAAATACCACAGAACTACTCGATCTGTAGAAAACTTGACAACCAATATCCATATTATGTTTATTATATTTCATGTGTGAAAAGGTCCCTTTTTTTTTTTTTTTTTTTACACACTAAATAACCAAACTGTGAGCCAACATTACAGAAACGCACTGGCTGACTGCAGGTCGAACTATCCTCGTGTAGTATTTGATTCACTTGGAACCTGACCCAATGTTTCCTGACAACAATTTTACGCATAAACTTATTTGTAATATTTCAGTTTGTATTTGCAAAGGAAATGTTAACTCTGAACTCTAGTACTATAAACAGAAACCCAGAGCACATATTTTGTAAAAGTACAATGAACTGCTGCTTTGGGATGAAAGAAGTGACAGAGTTTATGTGCTTGTAATGAGAGGGAGGCCTGATATTTCACTGCCCCCTGCTGGACGAGGATCCAACTCCTCCAACGTCATTAAAAATGATATGAAAGCACAGCGCCGAACAATTACTGTTCAACACAATACAAATCTTTGAGCCATTGCAAATGCCATTCAGAAGTGTGTGGCAAGGATAGCGGCAGCATTAGGCTTTGCTGGAGCCAGAGCCAATGATTACAGCTGACATTTCACTCTAAAACTGTCATTAGTCACTTCCAAACCAGCCTGATGTGATAGCTGTAATATCTCTAAATTGCAACAATTAGAAAAGGTTTACCGGAGGAGCCTGAAAATGTTCTGTGCCGCTCAAAATGTCAACAATGGGACAATCTCATCAGTGCAAGGATGATGAAAATAAGCTTGTATTAATGTGTCAATAAAACAAAGTGTCCAATATGTGTCAGAGGAAGCGGCTGTGTTACACTTCTGAGTGTTTGAAAAGGTTTTGATATTCAGAGCATTAATATAGCAGTAAACAATTATTATCCATGTAAAGGTATAGAGGACTAAACCTGAGCTCCCTCTGTGTTTCTCCTTGCTTTGTCGGCCGGATGCGTGCCTTTTAGTGCATGTGCGCTATGCACTGCTCTCTTACAGTATAACAGTTGATGAAGTGTAGTGCCCCCCCCCTCAGGTGAACACTGATAGGGTCTTTGGGGAAATGTGTAATGTTAAACATCTCTCTAATGACACATAAGCCAGTCCAATCTTCAAACAAACTTTCAATCTGGTTCCTTTATGGGGTGGAACATGGTAATGCTGATTTGTATTTTCATTTTGGGTTGAGGCAGAGAGAAGGTAAAAGGAGTAAAGAGAAGTAGAGTGGGATGGTAACAGGGAGGAGAACCCACCCGTTTGATGGAGCTGCGAGTCTTCTCCTTCCACTGGTGGCTGCTCAGCTCCAGAGTGCAGTGTACATAGGTTTCTCTGTCATAGGAGCCCAGGATGAACAGTCTGCAGGGACATAGAGACAACTGTAAGATTCTACAACGAAGACATTCAGAAGAACCAATTAAGTCTTTGCTTTGTGCTTCTTAAAAGGAGCAGTGTGTAGGATTTAGCTGCATCTAATGGTGAGGTTGAGATTCTATCCGATTATTATAACTGCATACCCCTCCGCTCACCCAAGCGTGTAGAGAACTACGGTGGCCTTGAGGTAACGTAAAAACCCAAAAGGCTCATAGAGCCAGTGTTTGGTTTGTCCGTTCTGGGCTACTGTAGAAACATGACGGTGCAACACGACGGACTCAGTGCAGAGGACCTGCTCCCTCTGTAGATATGAAGGGCTCATTCTCAGGAAACAAAAAACACTTAGTTTCGGGTGATTATAAACCAAAGAAAAAATATTTATGAATATTAGATTCCATTTCTGCCAATAAATCCCCTTAAATGCTACATACTGTTCCTTTAAATGTTTGGCCCTGAAGGCCCTGAGCATCGTCATTTCCTCTGTCCTCTCCTCACTGGTTTGACATGGAATCAGGATTCAGCAACATTTGACTGTTATACTTCAAAAAGTACTATTGCTTCAGTAGAACTAGAGTTTGACTTTGATTGTTGCCCATTTAGTAAATACAATTTATTAAATTAATATAACTAATAATTAAAAATGTTTTCATGGGCTTTAATGCCTTTGTAGTCATATGAAAAGCACTTTGATTTTACTTTCTGTTAAAAGGAACTTTACAAATAAACTTGCCTTAAACCTGTTTTTTTTAAGTATTCTTTTTCCCAAAGAAAGTTTGTTTGAATAATTTAAAATGAAACAATAAAACACTGCAGTTTATACTAAGAAGAATCTAAATTGTAAAGCACAGTCTTTAATCTAGAGACCACTCTAAACACTGCTGTGTTGTAATGAGACATGCAGTCGTAAAGAGGATCCGATCATATTTCACTCTTAACGCAACAACCTGAGGTTATAAAAGGCTTTATTGATCTTCATCCCCCGCAGCTTAAATCTGCCCCCGCATTATGTGAGAGGATTGATGACATTCTGCATCAATACAGGACATCATTCCTATTTATTGCTAATCCTCAGACATCACCTGCTACTGATTAGAGACATAAAGATCAGTTTACTGGCCATTGCTCATGCATCTCAGCACGTGGGAACTGCAGTAAAATGTCTTCTGTGGCTCTTGAGGAAGCTTTGTAAAATCTGAGAAAATATTCGTGATGCTGCCATGTCATCTCGTCATCGTTTAATCTGTCTCTTTAAGTCCAACAACTTTATGGAAGAGCAAAGCTAAATCACCATTTGTGGCCAAAAATGACCCGATTTGCAAAACCAAAAGGTGCAACACCAGCATTCCCCGTCTGTTTTCTGTCAGAAGGTTACTTTATATTTTCATTATCTGTTCATCGGCGGAAATTGTGTTGGTTAATCAATTGCATGTTTGGTCTATAAAATATAAAAAGTACCCATCACAAGTTGAGAGAGCCAAGCTTGCAAGATTTTCTTTTTGAGATCTTTACATTGGAGAAGCTAGAATGAGCCAGATTTTGACATTTCTGCTTGAAGAATGACTCTTACAATTACTTGAGTTATAATTTTTTCTCTTGCTTTCTTATATTGTCCACTCCCAGCAGTCGCTCATTAATTCGCCGCTGTATTAATACTGTAGTTACAAAGGATAAAGCTGGACTTGAAGCAGTACACAGGACCTGCTTGTGTACTGTGACGCTGGAAAGAAAAGCTGATATATGGTTGGCTACTGCTGCCCCCTGCTGGGCAGAGGAGATCAATGCATCCAACACTGTGTGTGTCTGCAGACACCAACTAAACACAATAAAGCCATACTTCAGCAATACTGTGATACCAGTACGATCACCTTCAGTGACATGATGCTGACTTACCTCAATAAGACTCTAACTACTTTAACTATTTCACATTTCCTGCTAAATGGGTGGATACTTGCCTCTGCTGGATATTTACGGCATACAACAGTAAACCTCTAACAATCACTCATTCAGCTGAGGTGTGATGATCTAACTGACCACTCAAACTGTTAGGCTAGGTGGAAAACAGGCTCCGAACTTGCTTATATAGAAGAAGGTGATGTAAGAGGGTAGGGGAAGAAGAGAGTCTGTACGATTTTAATGGGCAGGACATGAATTTTTAATGAGGGAGCCTGATCTGATCAACCACATCCAAGCATGATTCAACAGACACACACACTCTCATATAACAAAGCACACACAGGCACAACCCATATGTCTCTCAAAATTTTTAATCAGCATTTCCCCTCTGTAGAATTGATATGGGTGGCAGGTTCAACTAGATGTTTGTATTTTGTCATTTTCTCTTTGAAAAGTCTGCTTAGAACTCCATTTTCAAATGCTGATTCAGTAAATCACATGTTACCTTGAGATCCAGTTCAGAAGACGCAGATCCAGAAACAAAGATGCACCGATACAGATATCAGATATCCGTCTGATACCGACTCAACTAGCTGGATCTGGTGTCTGTGACAATAAGCCGCTCTGGCATCGGATTCCATTGTTTTAATAAATAAACATTTGGTGCATTTATATCTTTGTATTTATTTGTTACATTGTATTTAACAAACTTAGGAAAGCAATGTTTAAGTCAAGTCTGACATAGCCTTCAATATCAAAGAATGCAGCTTATTAATTACCCAACAGCATCAGGTACAGGGTATTAGGGGAATAAGTGGCATGGTCATATTCACTCTCACCTCAAGATATGTGAATGAAAATGAGTTTGAAGAGTAGTTTGGAGCCAAACCCATGCAGTTTGACTGGAAAGCTGATACTCTTGTGGAGCTGAAGAGCCCAGTTGTATTTGTGTGATGATCGACTCCATTTCTAATAATACTTGAAGAAATCACAAAAATGTCAAATGTTTTTGATACCAGACAGCATGTTTTTCCTCAAGGTTTTTTTTCTGGAAATTAATTTGCACGTCAGTATAGCTTTTTGAACAGGCTTTGTCATGAGTACTTTTACACAGAACGTGAATACTACGTGTTGAAATTGTGTAGTTTCTTTTTTCCAGAAAGAGATTTTCTGAACTTTCATACCGCAAATAAAGGCATCAACCCATCACAAAGTGCAAATTGGACATGTTCAAATTGTTCACGACTGCAGAACAACACAGAGGCTCCATAGTACAAACAAAGACCTTGTTGACTTTGACAAAGGCAGTGCAGAGTCGTTGCACTCCTTCCAATCGTACCTTTCACAATAAAAGCCCTAGACATATGCACTGTGTAATTGTTTACCAAAGGCAAATTCACTCAGAGCATTTTGCTAAGAGGAAAAGTTTAAGTTATACACTAATTTACCTCAAGCGGGTCACTAGGGTCTTGGTAGTTGGTCCTCTGCTTGCCCCGATATATTCAAACCTTTTATTGAAAACATGTGGCACCTGTCGCAAATTTGCATCGCTGCCAGTGTGAATAGTTTCAAAGTTCATTTGCATTTTTGTATATTTGTCACGCCCCTGGCTTATAAAGGCCTTTGTTTGGTATTTTGGAGGGACCTTTGATCATTTTTATCAATTCTGAGGTGGTCAGAAATAGTTACATTCAGCAAATCTCTGTAAGGAATAGTATCAACCCCAAAATTGCTACAACAACTCAGGAGACATAAATGAGCAGGGGAATGGCCATCATATACCTCCATCATAATGTTCTAAGCGCTTATACACTCTAAACCAGGGGTCACTAATAGGCGGACCACGGTCCTGGTCCTTTGTATCCGGACCTGGACCTTCAACCGATAGATAATTGAGAATTATTACATTTTGACGTAGCGCTTCTATTTTAACCGGCGCAGCTTTTCTAGTCTTTACGTCACTCATTCAGCGGTGCAGGAAACACACCGACCAATTACACACGCGCACGAGAGACCCAACAGTCGGAGAAGTACGTGAGTCAGAGAAGTTATTTCACATGAAGTTCTCCAAAAAGAGCAAGTGGACAGCTTAACCAGAGCCTTTAACAAAGAATGGACAGACTATAATATGTTCATTCAGCCCAGTTTAAAACCAGTACGTCTCATATGTTCAGAGATCGTGGTGATTATTAAAAGCAGTAATGTGAAGCGCCACTACGAGACAAAGCACAACTCTTTTGAGCAAACTTACCATCTCACATCTGAAATGAAGGCACAGATAATAAATGATCTAGGAGC
Organism: Anarrhichthys ocellatus; assembly: GCF_004355925.1. Lineage (NCBI taxonomy): Eukaryota > Metazoa > Chordata > Actinopteri > Perciformes > Anarhichadidae > Anarrhichthys > Anarrhichthys ocellatus. The sequence goes on along the minus strand of NW_022281511.1, from coordinate 2,559 downwards.
CCAATATGATCAGAATCCTGACCCATCAACAGAGAGCAATAGAGCTGGTTTAATAACCACAGATAAAGTCCCTGCACACTAATTTCTCTTTTTAGAAGGATGAGGATAGTATAATATCGTAGCTTTTTTTATTGATATCACTTAACATCTGAATGAAATTAATATAAATCTGCAGGACAATTTAGTTAAATCTTATTTTTCTAAAATGAAGTACTTTATTTTAAGATGAACATTTTCAAAAGCTTTCGTTATGTAATCTATTATTTAATCCAGCCCTTATTTTACTTGAAACAAGAGGAAAAAATGATTTATTATAAAATTATGTATTATTTATAATTCATCCAGTTCAGTTTAAAAACTGACAATAAATATTGTTGAGATATCATTCAATAGAACTTTCTTTATTTGATTTGAGAGTCAGTTGTTGACTGCATATGCAGATTAATACAACTGTTGGCTACTTCAATATATACATGGGACTAAATCACAGCAGAAGTTAAACATTACTGTGATGTTCCGGACCTTTGCTGAGGAAATTCTCTTTAAATGGACCTCGCTGAATTTTAATTGAATACCCCTGCTCTAAATTGTCAACACTTGAATAAGCATCTGAACAAACAACAATGTTTATTACAGATTTATAACAGAAACAATTGACTGCTGCATCTCAAATCTTCAGGTTCACAATTTTCAGATAATGTACACCACTTCTATTTGGCATCTACTGTTGACCTGCTATCTCCTAGCTAACTCCCTGACCCCCGAAATAAACTAAAATGGCTCAATGGCGCTGGTGGTTTAGTGGGACAAAGAAATCAATCTATGCATTGCATTAGTTAAAAATGCACTGAATGTATATGCAGTAAAAACCAATGTGTAAAATATGTAATATTGAATTTTCAATTTGAGGGTTTTAAAGGAAAGTTTAACGGAGCTAAATGCTGTCCTTTGTTTGACAAGAAAACCCAACTTGTTTTGGGAAAAAGTTAAACCCAAGTAAACCGGTAAACAGATAGTATGATGATTGGGTATGAAAGCGACATCCTCGAAAGGCTCAGTCGTTTACAAGCAAGGACGGGCGAGGTTCACCACACTGTGAAAACCGTGTGGGCCAATGGTACCAACTGTTAAAGAACAAAACGTGAGAACGTTTCTCAAATATGCAACCGCCAGAAGTAAGAAGCTAATGTTATGAACGACCTACACCATGGTCACGTGACTTCACGTGACTTCACGTCACCACTAAGCTAAAAGGTAGACGAGAGCCTGGTGGGAAGATGTTTAGTAATCTGATTAAGCCCCTTTTCTGACACATGTAAAAGCTTCTAAATTCACCAGAGGGGAATTCAGTGATGTCATTTATGTCGTAGAACAAACTTTAAAGTTACTTGTGTTAACGGTACCACATAACTTATTTCATGCCGACTCAATTTGGGGTTTTAGGACTCATTCCTCTAGCTCTATACCAAGCCACATACTGCCTGTGTTACTACAGCGTACTATACTGGCCTGTTGAAGTGGTGCATTATGAAGTGCAGAATGAAAAACAACAGACCACAGACTGTTGAGCAACTGAGATTGTAAATAAAGCAAGAATCAGAAAGAATTTTGCTTTTTTCAAAACTTCAACAATTAGTGTCATCAGTTCCCAAATGCTTACTGAGTGTTGTTAAAAAAGTGGTGATGTAACACAGCGGCAAACACGTACTGCAGGCATCGAGTTCCAAATGAGTGTGTATTTAGAAAAATACTAAATTTATCAGTTTGAACATGAAATATCTTGTCTTTGTACTGTTTTCAATCGAACAATAAATTATAAATTTATTCTAAATAATAATAAAGCTGGGTTGTGGTATTGCGATGGGGGGGGGGGGGATTGTCATTTTGAAACAGTAAAAAGGCAAAATCGTAAGTAAACTATTGTCTAAAATATCACAGTGTGATGTAGCATTTCATTTTCCCAAACTGGAACAAAGGGGCCCCAGACTAAAACACATATCGGTATGTGGACAGCGGTGCCCCGATACATTCAGTGTGTGGGAGGTCTCACCTGCTACATTCATTGAGGGTGACTTTGAGTCGGCCTTCCACCAGCCTGCTGTCCTGGACGGACAGGTCCAAATCACAAGCCAAACCCAGCAGAGGCTGCACTTGGAACGGGAAGAAGGGCTTGTATCTGTAGAGAGAGACAGGAAACACCCTTTCAATTCAGGACCTCCACGATGGCACGGATACAAACTAGCTGAATCAGAAAAGAATCTCTTAACCCTTACATACTGTTCGGGTCAATTTTGACCCGCTTTGACATTTGACAGCAGTAACAAACACCCCAATGCCATTCTTTTAGCCTGAAATGTTATGATGGAGGGGTTCAGTACAGCATGGTTTTGCCTTTCCGTGCACATCCAACGTTTTCTCACTAACCAAACACAGATGAGAGGAGAAAATGGAAAACTTTGAAGAGCTTTGAGAATGTCAGTTGATTGTTGTCAACTGATCGGCCGATCAGTTTCATATACAGTTGTGTGAAAAAGTGTTTGCCCCCTTCCTGATTTCTTA
>NW_022281510.1:0-10773 GCF_004355925.1 Anarrhichthys ocellatus | reverse complement strand
TGTATGTACAACTGGGTGATATACCGTAAAATGAATGCTGAAATCTTCAAGCTATATTAACTACATTATGTGTTGAGAGTACTTTGTTTCATTGTACAACTTTCTTTAAAAGCTTAGAGGGGTTATAAAATGAAGACTTGGGCCATGTGAACATGTACATTTCATTATGATACTTTAATCAAGGATTATTCATTCATATTTTCATTACTACTGTTTATATTACATTGTGGAATAGTAATGCTGATTGAAGGACTAAATCTATTTGGTCATTTAAACATGTATCATATATTATATAAATCATATTTACATCTGAGGGTTGCTTCTTCAATAAATGATGACACAATAAAGCAATGAAAAAGGGTTGATGATGACCACTGTGGTCCTTTTGGGAGAAAATCGTATGACAACATTTGAAGGAAGATATATGATGTAGAAGTGTCAGATTACACCATCAGAGGGTAACGCCTTTATTAAATATCCACACAATTGGTATTAAATGAATACCATTCAATACATTGGTTTGTGTTGTATCACTTAGGTTGAATATGTGCAGGTCCAGCATCAATCACCAATGCAGCAACATATGATTACATACATTACATATATGCAATAAAAATCATCAATGGTTGTTATCACCTAAATGTGACATAACAATGAAAGAAAATCATGTTCTATTGTTTCACATGGGGAGCAGCAGAAAACAAAAATGATTTCCTCTTCAACCAAACAGGTATAAAATCATTTGAGCTCCCACTAGTGGAGGAGCAGTTTAAAAAGGTATGTGTTTATACAGACAGTACTGTGGCCCTCAAGTTATGCATCTTCTGCTGTAAGTGATGAGGCAGGAGCAAAAGAAGGACACCTCAACTGGGCATAGAGTTTGGGTTAGATTAGATAAGATCAACCACAGTGTACAAAAATAAAATACAGCAGACAACATATGAAAGACACACTGTCACAACAGCAGTAACACGATCACACACACTAATACATTTGGTATAGATCAGTAGCCCCAATAGCTTATTAATCATGTTTCTACTGCATTTATCACAAATATCAGATGCTGTCAGTGTACCTGTGGTTCTAGAGGAAAGTCACTTTCAGGAGCTGTGTTCTTACTCGGATCATGACGGATAACATCATGATCTGTTTTCAACAGTCACCTTAAAGGAACCGCCCAATTTACATCTCTACAGTATGTGCCTGAAGTGTTTGCCTTGGTTCGTGTCCGTGTGTGTTTTAGTTTCATTTACAGCTCTTGCCAATTGTTTCACGTGAAGAAGAATGCAGGATGTCATCCTGTTGCTTCAGTCATTCCCATACAAGACAAATATTGAGTATGCAGCACACAAACCTTACTAGTAAAGAGACCTTCACATGTAGATAATGTGATAATAATTGTATTAGGTGAAGAACTCTGGAATTTGTAAGGTTTCACTATCACATCTGGGTTCATTGGGTATTTCTTTCAGATGTTTAAAATGTATTCCGTTACCAGTCTTTGCCAGGTATTGTTTGACGTAAAAGTTTATCAGAAGTTAATTTGAAATTCAGCAGACTCCACAATGACTGTTTCGTCAAATAATGATATTTTGTCATAAAATAAATAATCAAATAAATAACTAAAAAAAGAGTGTAAGATCATGGCATCAGTTGGACAGTGCCTCGGTTACCACCCAGACGGACATTGTTGGGGCAATTTATCATGTTCTTTTAGATATAACTTGTATCGCTTCAACCTAAACCCAATCTAAAAGAGCCAGAGAAAGTAAATGTAGTACGTTAACTAGTTGTCAACCGATTCAGTAACTGTACAGTGAAATATTACAGAGAAAACATTAGGACAATCCTAGGACAGTAGCAGGTCCACAAATGCAGGCATACGCTCTTTATTATGTTAGATAACCCACCAATGAAAATTAAAACATAGAAGAAACAAAAGTGTAAAGTACATGGACCTGAAGGCCAGCGGGAGGTTCTAACGTTTTTCTCGTATGAGTGACGTGAGTCACTCAAGGGGGGAATGTGGGAGGAAAATGTATTTGTGTCTTGAAGTATATTTGTGTAAAATCAATCATATCCATAATTTGAAATGTAGCCATGTATATTCACATTCATACTGTGATATTGGCCTGTATCATTGTGTTATTCACGTCACTTAGGCAGGGAGTCTAGTATAGCGGCCTTGGAGCCCAGGTGAAGATAGAGGGGGGGGTGACTTAGATAAACAAGTAGTGCAAGATGTCTAACGGAGGGAAAAGACGAGAGCCGGTCGCTGTGACGGGTGGCCAGAGGTGGAATCAGGAGAAGACGAGTGGAGAAGGAGACTGTGGTTTATCAAAAAACCCTCTGTTATGACTTGTCCGAGGTGCACAGTGTAACTTGTCAAGGTGAAAGTTCAGAGGAGGAGGAGGACATTGCCGAAGAGGGGGGGAGACTTAGGGTAGACTGGAGGTATAAAGTAATGAACAATGCTATTGTGAAGCGAGTTGACAGCTCGGTTTAATTGTATACATTGTGATGCAAATAATCTGCGTGAACTGAAGACAATCCAATCTCTCTTGTGTTCTGTGGGTGTTCGTTACTGAGTTCCTAATAGTGAGATCCTGTGGTGTCTCACCACGAGTCAGATAGATAACAGTTACTGAGCCAGCCGTTATAGGTAAAGTCAAAGAAGCGGCTCATCAACGGGAAAAAAAACACAACATTTGGTTGAGCCACCACGAGGAGGACTCCACGGGGACCATGCCCGAACGGGGCGACCTTTGCTCTCTCACAGACTGAACATGCCATGAGCTCAACATAAAGGTAAAGCAAATGTTCTGCATTGGTGGTGTCGGTCTGTGAGGAGGAAAGGACGGCTGCGAAGGTGATGAATGTTCCCTGGGATGTCCTAAGACCGTACGATAGGAACGTTTATTCAGTAACAGTGTTTTCATTCATTATGGCTTTTATGTTTTTATGTCTTATGTAAAACAGGACATGATAATGTGTAATAGAGGTTTTTGTCCAAAGACGAATGTTGTATAACTTAAAAAATACACTCTCCCTGCTCTCTGAAACATTTATTAAGGATTAATCATACATTTGTTAATGAGACATAGGATATTTAGACATTCTACATAGATCTGTAGTTTAAAATTTGGTATAGCTTACTATGAGGGAATTCTTGGTCTGGGTCAAAATTGGCCCGGACCATACTGTGAAGGCATTAAATATGAACAGTATGTAAGGATTAAGTCTCGGGATCGCTAAGCGGTATATTTTTAACAAGAAAAAAATAAAGTTAAAAATAAAAATAAACAGAAGATTAATAAGTCTTTGGATCACTGAGCAGAAGCCTTTTAAGACTTACGCGGATAAGCAGATGGGCACTAAGACTCAGGATCTCTAAGCGGTATATTGTTTGATAAGAAAAAATAAAGTTAAAAATAAAAATAAAAAATAGAAAATGAATAAGTCTTTGAGTCGCTGAGCAGATGCCTTTAAGACTTACGGCCGATATGGACACTAAGTCTCGGGACTAAGCGGTATATTGTTTGATAAGAAAATAAAAATAATACTATGCAAATATTACTAACACTATCCGGGATCCCAGCGCTGCCTTGCATCAATGATGATTGAGAACAAATAATTAAGATAAATATTATTTTAGATGAATGCAGTGTGTTGATTTTATGCTGATACTGTTCATAATATTGTTCATATACACGATTTTATGCTATTTCTACTATTTCTATTGATGCTTTGTTGATTCTATCTTATGTTGTGAACCTACTTCATTTTGGTTCATTTTCCGCTCTATATTATGCGGTATCTGCTTAATTACAATTATTAACTGACACACACACGCCATCTTACATATCTACAGTATCAACCTGCAGTGTTTGCCTTTTTAGTGTCAGTGTGTGTTTTTTAGTTTCATTTGCACATCTTGCCAAGTTTTTTTTTTTTGTTCACGTTAATGCAGGATGTCATCCATGGATATGTCAACAACCTGTAAGTATCGTTTCAGTCATTCCTACACAGAACATATATTGAGTATGCAGCACACAAACCTTACCAGTAAAGAGGCTGTGGAGTGCTGCAAAGCAGGTGCTAGAGTGGAGAGGACCGGATCAAGACCTAAGGTACGTTACTCTTTCAACTCATAGTTATCAGTAATGTAAAGATAGACAGAGTTGTATTACATTGTGCAGACCATATACTCTTGTGTTACCTATCCTCTACTATGAACCACAATTAGAAAATCTTTAAGACAAATGTTACCAAAGAAAGCGTTATTGAGTTTAAAAATCAAATGACAGTTTTAAAGTGCTCTTTCTTTAATTTAAGATTTGATGGTGAAATAAACAGGATACTCAATAACAATATATTATTGTGAGCTATGAAGAGAAGTATTAGGGCTAAAACTATATGTGAAATGTGATATGTTTGTAATCACAACTTAAGTTTGTTCCATAAAGTAGGTTATTTTAGTGAGGTGAGTGTTCGTGGCATTGGTATAAAGGTGCTCCACTGCATCAAAATTATGTTTTCAGAGTTTCAGGTCTACAGCACTGCTGGTGTTATCGAAACAAGTGATGTTACCCTCATATTTAGTGTAGTGTTGTGTAAACATCATCTATTTTCTGGCTGACAGCGGTTCATTTAACGCCAACTATCTCAACTCTCTCAGTTACAATTAAAAAAAGAAAAACATAAAATCATTTACACTCATTTGTCTCTAGCAGCTGTGACCATGTACACACCTTTATGAACTTAGTCGGCTGTAGGAATTGTCGGGAGCACTTTTGTTTGAGACTAAATAAAGAATAAATTAAAGGACCAATAACTAATATACAGTCTACCAGGTGATGAACCACTGAAGGAAAAATGGAGAGAAATGTGTTTCTGTTCATTCAACAGGTTGAGCAATGATGTCTTCAGGGTTTGCTGCGTTGTGTCTCCTGCTCCTGCACACTGGGGCGCTGGGCTTTGGGCTATTGCCAGGAAAGTCTCTGAGTCACCAGGAAATCACGGAGAAAGCGATATTAAAATCCACCTTGCAGGTGTGCCGTGCTCTGGCCCAAGCTGAGGGGACAGACTTCACTTTTCCTGTAAGAATTCCCTTCAATTAGGTTGTTTTACTAGAAATGTTATGTCGTCTGTTAGCAATGTTAATATGATTTGACTTTGTGTGTTTAGGCACAGCCTTTCACTGCAAAGGCTGTTGCTGTGGCCTGCGGTGAACCACAGTCGTCCAAGAGTTTCCGCCGAGCCATTATATTTATCGTGCTGAGGAATATACGGGTGGACATTCGTCATGCCCTGAATGCAAGCTTCCACTTTGATGATGAAATGTTTGTTCAAGGAAGGAAAATCATCACTGAGGGAATACTGGCTGTGAAAGCAAGCAACAAACAAGAGAACTTTGAGGCAGCGAGGCAGAAATTGGGAGAGATTTTACATCCCTTACAGGTTCATTATTTCTCAAAGCATTACTGAAGCCGTAACTGTTTTAAAATATTCAAGGAAACTTGATGGATTATTAACCTGTGTCTTCTTTTGTCAACTTTAAGGACTTCTACAGTCATAGTAACTGGGTGGAACTAGGAAACAAACTCCCAAACTCTAATCTGATCAGATCAGACACCAGCATTGGTAACATAGCAGGTAAAGAGATTGTGTAATGTCAGAGATGGTAGGCTATGATGTGACTGTAGAGGAATTATTTCACGGAGGAAAACATAATTCAAATGTTTTTTACTCAGATAAAAGCAGGGCGACATGTCGCAACTGTGATGGAGACGACTGCAGGAACAACATCTTGGGGGACATCATAGAGGAGAAGGTACTGACCTCTGGATATTTTGGTATTGGGCCTTTATTCTCAACCAAACCCAAAGGTAAGTGATTCCTTACATTTAACCGCTAATGCCACAGCATTATATATTCAGATTCACATTAACAAGCGAATACATTCTTGAGATTTGCTATAAAATATTTGGATACAGTATAATGTCTTGACAGCAATAGATAATATGTCCTTTTAACAATGTTTCCTTGTTACTTAACCTAAAACACATTTTGCATTATGTCTCAGTAAAGCTGCAATCATGTTTCAAGTGCCTTGTACAGTATAGTATGTCCTGTTAACAACAATGTTGTTAAGTGGCCTAAAATGCACAACCTTTCCCAGTCAGGATACACATCCACTGTCTGTTTGGGGCCAATAAATATGGACTATAAGATCACCTCAGGAGTCACATTCCTCTTCAGTTTCACTTTCCCCTGTTGTGTTTTCTGTCTTCTTGACTTTGCCTTCACAGGTTGTTGTTTTGAGGCTTTTGTAAGCTTATGTTCTCAAAACAATTCAGGTGGAACTTTCCCTAATTACTGCACAATATCTAAAGTTAAAAAGAGGTCTATAGAAATAAAAGCACATATTTAACCACCAGAATGCTCTTTAGAAAATGACTAAAAAAGTAAACAGATCTCCCTCTTATGGTATCTATTGCAAAGGAAAATGCAGTCACGGAGGAGCAACGGATCAAACAAGCAACATTGAACCTAAAGGTGGGATCAACAAAGACACTTTCTCATCCAGTCACGGACACCTCCACACTGACGCAGTAAACTTGGCGATAGCTGCAACCAGTGGGTTACTTGAGGACATTCAAGGGGCTGCTGGTGACAGACCATTCCTCCAGTATGAAACCCATTCTGCATGTGTCAAGTATGTACTATAAGGAGGTGTAGAGTACGTTTTTCATCCATTTGTTCCATCTCTCTTCAACCCTCAGGATGTTGGGAATCTCCAAAGGGTCCAGCAAAGCTCTTTGTTTTGTGATTGACACCACAGGAAGCATGAGCGATGACATTGCAGCAGTGAGGACCGTCACTTCCTCTATAATCAACAGTAAAGTGGGAACAGAAGATGAGCCCTCCGTTTACATTCTTGTATCTTTTAACGATCCAGGTACAATCTTGAGGATGCTATCCATTTTGTTGTTGTTCTTGTTGTTGTACATCATCATCGAGGTGTTTTCTTTCTCCTGTCTCCAACTGAACCCCAGATTTTGGGCCGCTGATAAAGACTACAGACCCAAACGTCTTCAAGTCTGCCATTAATTCATTATCTGCAGCCGGTGGAGGGGATGAGGGGGAACTGAGTCTTTCAGGGCTTCAGGTGATGTGATGTGTGGTTGTTACTACTTCAAAATCTGCCCCCAGAAGCTTGTTGGAGTGTTTAAAGTTTTAACTAAAGCTGTCCTTGTTATTCCAAACTCTCTTCCTCATACAGCTGGCTTTAACCGGGGCTCCTTCAAATTCTGAGGTCTTCCTCTTCACAGATGCACTAGCTGAAGACAAACGCCTGAAAAGCACAGTGATCGCACTCATAGAGCGGACGCAAACAGTGGTGAGTATCTAAGTGCGAAATCATTTCTGGTCAGAATAGAATTTCTTCACATCTATGTTGTGATATTGTGATCATTTCTTGACATATGTTTTAAATTTTCGTTATATTTTTTGCATTTGTTTTGTTTTGTTATTGATAATTCTCTTTGTACAGCACACAATGCTGGTCTGGGATGTGCTATGTTGAGACAGGCTCGGCGAAACATTGTGGAGCTGCAGCAATACCATAAACACATTAGTTGATTGACAGAAAAATCATTGAATGCAATTTTCATAATTCAATAATTTGCTTTCAGTATTTTTCTAAAACAAAATACCAAAATTGTCTGGAAAAATGAATACATTGATAATTAGTTGCAGCCTTAAAACTTTGTAATTTTGTTGATTTAATAAAAGAGGAACAGGGGACAGCAATCCGGTCTCACTCCCAACGTGGGTCAGTGCCCCTCGGTGTCTGATACCAACACACTGTGCTTTTAACTCCAATGTAAACCCGCCCGCGTCATTATTAGACGGTCAGAGGAACTGACATAGTATAGAGATCGTGTAGGTGTATGGATCAAACAAACAAGACATTCGTACAAAGATGGCGCTAGAAGAGTACCTAGAGTGTCATACTTTGAAGCTTAGGGCCACTGACCAAGCGTCTGTATTTGACTAGTTGGCAAAGAGAATGTGTTGGGGACAAATGATGGTATTCCTACCTTCTTTGGAAGATTTGTTTGAGGTACTTTTTCTCACATCAATGGTTACTCAAGGCCGTTTTGATTTGGTTGATTGTGCTTCTTGCTTTCCAGGTGAATTTCATGATTTCTGAGTCAACGGTGCTCAATCGTAGGAAACGCAGTGATGACACAAAGATACGTCCCAGGATAGCAGCATCAGATGCTCAGCTGTACAGAGACCTGGCTCAGGCTTCAGGAGGTCTGGCTATTGAAGTCACAAAGAATGAGCTTCCTGTGGCCACCAGCATCATAACAGAGTCCTCCAGCTCCTCTCTGGTAATATCACTTAGGTCTCACTACTACTTAGTTTGGTCAGTTCAAAGATTTCAGCTGTGTCATCTGTTTAATGTTTATCTCCTAGGTAACCCTTCTGCAGGCAGCCAGGAGCCCAGGAAAGACGGATACCTTTTCTTTTCTAGTTGATGAAACGGTAACAAACCTTAGAGTTTACATCACTGCGCGCTCCCTCACTTTCACTCTTACCGGCCCCACAGGTAATACTGCCTTTCTAAATTAAGTCTTCACTCTTTATTACGACTAAAGTTAAGGCATTAAGTGTATTACTTCATATAAAAAATAAAGTTACAGTATAGTAATGTCATCGTATAGTGTCATAAAAACATGCCAAAGTATGCCATAAAATAGTATGCCATTAAATGTCATACAAAACTAAAAAAGTCAGTATCGTAACTCATTTAACTGTAATTTTTGAAGGGGAATCTCAGCAAAGCACTGACGCAACAGGATCATTGATCACTGCATCCCAGTCAGTGGGAAACTTCAAGACTCTACAACTAAAAAGACAAGTTGGACTGTGGAAAATTAAAATGGTGTCAAGTAATCCCTACACTCTTATGGTCATAGGTGAGACCCCCATGATTGATTTAATGTGATCACAAAATGAATGTTAGAGCCATGCTGGTACTATGATGTACGGCTACTAACAACTAACAACATTGTCATCAGCCTCAGCTGTATTTATTTTCTGGTGCTGTTCAACATCTATAGCTAAAGTAAGATGATGAACATGGTAACCATTATACCTGCTAAACATTAGCAATGTGAGCATGTTACAGTAGCATGCTCATTTAAAAATTGCAGGATATGTTGCTCATACAGTAGTAGTAACCATAAAAAATTAAAAAATAGAATACTCCAGTATCGTGTGCTGTGTTGAAATAAACACTGAAAGAAACTCTGTATATTTGATCCTTTTTTTCATGACTTTATTTGCAGGTCAGAGTCCTATTGACTTCCTGTTTGACTTTGTGGAGGCATCACAGGGCCCTCTCACAGGATATGATGCTCTTGACTCACGTCCCAGAGCTGGTACAGAAAATTGTTAAGATGTGAATTTGATGACACACTGATGTAACATAAAATGATCAAGTCAAACATGATGAATTTCAACTTTCTTTAAAGGTGTCAACGGTAGCTTGTTGGTGTCTTTAACGGGAAGTGACTCTGCCACGGTGACAGAGGTCGCTCTGGTTAAATCGTCAGGGTCGGAGGAGATTAAAGGAGTCGTGGAGCCACAGGGGGGTGGAAGCTTCTTAGTTCATGTTGACATGATGCCGTCGGTGGAGTTTGTGGTGCGGGTGAAGGGGCAGGAGAGTGTTGCCCCCGGAGCTCCATTGATAGTCTTCCAAAGGCAGTCATCCACCAACTTCAGAGCCTCTAATCTGACTGTTATGGTGAGTACCTAGACCATCACTGTGTCACAGGAACATCACATCAAACATGAGAGGAGATGCAGCAACTAAAAATTGTTGTAATGTTCACTTAAATCATCATCACAAACATTGGTCCTTGTTTGATCCCCTCTGTTTTCAGGCTGATTCTGAAAGCATCTTGGTACCAGGAACACCGTTCTCTGTGCCCTTCTCTGTGATGACCACTGGAGTCGGGGGAAACTTCACCATCCGAGCCACCAACAACCGACAATTTAACTCAACATCTCCAACCAATTTATTCCTGGAAACCGGGAGTAGTGCTAATGATACAGTGACCCTCTCAGCACCTCTTAACACCCCGTTTGGTTCTGACGTCACCCTGATTATTGAGGTCGAGGCTCCTGGTGGTGGAGATACAAACTATGTTGTGCTGCGTTTCTCCATCCTTAACACGGTAATCCTCACGCTAAAGAATCCCATTTACAAGTACAATTCTTTGTTTTACAGATTTGTAACTTCCTAGATGTAATTTGTTACTGATTATAGGGAATATATTATAAAAAAACTATATATCTACTTTTTGTTCTCCTCATAGGTGACTGATTTTACTCCTCCTGTGTGTGAGCTGCTCAGCCTGCAGTCAAACTGCTCTGATATCTGCAGCTTATCGAGGTGGGAGCTCTCTGTTCAGGTGACTGATGGGGCTGAAGGGACGGGTGTTGAGCGTGTCAGCCTCAGACAGGGCAACGGGACTATGAACACCAGTTTGACCGCTGGCAGCGGGAACATGACCGCTGGCACCTGGAACATGACCGCTGGCAGCGAGAACATGACTGCTGGCACCGGGAACATGACCGCTGGCACCGGGAACATGACCGCTGGCAGCGAGAACATGACTGCTGGCACCGGGAACATGACCGCTGGCAGCGAGAACATGACCGCTGGCACCGGGAACATAACGGTGGTGTCCTACA
>NW_022281509.1:0-10785 GCF_004355925.1 Anarrhichthys ocellatus | reverse complement strand
TATCTCAGAAACATTGCATTCTCTTCTCCCTCTGTCACACACACACAGTGAGGGGCGTGGCACTGTTACATGTGGTAAACTTTGGAAATGTAAGCAAAATGAAAATTCTCATGTTTTTATTAACGAAATATTCTCTTTATTCCATATTTGTTGGCCTTTAGTTTTTCAGAAAGTGTTTAACCTCACACACCTGTATTAACAGGGCGGTTTACAAGCATCTAACACAGGGGTCTCAAACTCCCGGCCCGCCACGTCATTTTATGTGGCCCGCGAATCCGCCAGCAAAAAAAAAGTATATTTTTTTCTTTTCTTTTAAGTTAGACTTGATAATAAAAATGTCCCCATAGTCAAAATGATGAGATACTTAAACACAGTCACAGAAGCAGCTCTTTGGCTGGTTACCCTACATGTGACATGGAAATGTATTGTGAGTACATTGAAGACTACTTTAAACGTGTCTTTACAACACATGAAATACTTCACGTGGGATTGTGCAAACGCACCCTTGAAAGGATTTTAAGCATTGAACAAAGTTATTGTAATAACTTGTTTGATATTTGTCTTTGATATTGTCGTTAATAGTTTGATCTTTGATAGAGTAATGTGGGTTTATTAACCCCAAATTAAAAGGATTTAAGTTATAATCACAGAAATGTTCTTAAATATATTTTTACATTTATATAACTGCATGTACAATATATTTACACTTGAATAAACAATAATCAAAATGCAGAGACAGTTATTTAACAATATGTTAGGAGTAGTTACATTTACAACCGGCCCTTTGTGGGCGACCATGATGCTGATGTGGCCCGGAGTGAAAATGAGTTTGAGACCCCTGATCTAACGGCTCCACAAATTACATTTATATAACTACAATAAGACATATTTCCCATATTTTTTTAGGGTAATCGTGTCATAAAATATGAAGACATTAAAAGCGTCATTCAACAATCTCAATAGAACTTTCACATATAGAAAGACGGCCCTAGTCTGCTGCTGTGTATTGAGACTGTGAGCCTCCTGAGTTTGCTTATGATTAACAAAACACTGCTTCCTTAATTCTCGACTGAAAGAGGCAGAAAAAACCTTGCAAATATTCTCCAAAACATGCCAAATCTCTGAGATGAGTTGCACTGGACAGCGTGTGACAACACTGATACTGATTTGACTTCTTTCCCACAGAATCTGCTCCAACATCTTTTGAAGGCAACTATGGTCGCATCGTTTACAGAGTGAGAGCTTTTATTGAAACGCCGCGATTTGGCAAAGACTACAACACGGAGAAAGCTTTCTACCTCCTGAGACTCCACAACCTGAATGAAGTGCCAGACATATGGGTGAGACGTGCTGAGATGTGTGTGTGGTCAATCTGTGACTGCTTAGACTGGTCTCATCTTCAGAGTTCAACAACACACCACCAACATTGTTGCAAAGGAACTCCTGACTCAAGTCCCAAGTCAAGACCAACCAACAAGTCTCAAGTCCTGAATAAGTCTTTATGCACTCTTTGTATGAATACATATTAAACAGAGCAGCAGCTACTAGTTCAGCAGCACTGTCAAACGCACCTTTCTCCACTGCTCGCACAGCTGCTACTGTCGGAGTAATTCAAAAATCATCCATCGCTGCAAAATAACATCAACATGATAGTGTTTCTACTGCTTCTAGTTTTCATTCTAAGCTGTGATAACCATGTCTTGACTCCAGCTCTGTAATTAACACCCTCATGAGACTGATCTCTATCTATCTCGTCATCCACCTCGTAATAGAACGAGCAGATAAAACCACTGAGCGAATGTGAATGTTGCTTTTGCGAACGTGTATCGATGTGAGATGTCTTTGTGTTGTGTCGCTGCCCTTCTCCATGCAGGGAACCTGTTCATCTGAAGTGAAGCAGGAGTTC
Source organism: Anarrhichthys ocellatus (assembly GCF_004355925.1). Lineage (NCBI taxonomy): Eukaryota > Metazoa > Chordata > Actinopteri > Perciformes > Anarhichadidae > Anarrhichthys > Anarrhichthys ocellatus. The sequence goes on along the minus strand of NW_022281509.1, from coordinate 8,879 downwards.
TCCTACATGCTGCTGAAAACAGGCACGGTGGTCCTGAAGGCCCAGTCCAACATGAAGGGTTACACACCAGGCCAGATCATCCAGGTGTTGGTCAACATCCACAACCAATCGGGGAAGACCACAGGCAACATGGCCGCCAGCCTCATGCAGGTAAACACTTTAGTTCTGGCTCAACCTGCGAGGAGAAGGTCCTATTCAGGCTTCTGGACCCACAATTACTGTATCAAAGAACTACCTCCAGATAGTACTAATCCAGATCTCCCAATATAGGCAAGTATACAATATGTTACACTTATTTGTAATGTATTGAACTTGTGATTTGATTGGTTTTATCTTCATCTTTTTCTGTTGCTGATTTCTCTATTTTCGTGGTGTACTCTGTGGTGTACTCTGTGGTGTACTCCGTGGTGTACTCTGTGGTGTACTCTGTGGTGTACTCCGTGGTGTACTTCTTTACCTTCTGAAACGTATATGAGCTACTGTGACATATCAAGATTAAATTGCACTAATCAATATGTTGATATTACCGATGGATCAATAGACCACGTTTAATATGAATGAAACCCAGAAAGAATTAACACCAACTTTATAAGGTGATTATGTGTCAAATCGTTTAATAGATTGAAATTAAGAGTTTTAGTACAAATGCAGAAAGCGTTGAATAACTGAGTCTTCAGACAGCAGATGGTGTCCTGTCCTGTCTGTCCCTTGGTCCCCAGTCACTGTACTCTTCATGTCCACCTGTGCTTTCAGAGAGTCACCTATGAGATGAAGAGGCCCACCCATGATGTGAGGGCGATAGCGGAGGTGGAGGGGGGGGTGGTAAAGGCTGGCAAGGAGCTGGAGTGGAAGGAGCAGATCATCGTTCCTCCTCTTCCTCAGTCCTCCCTGGCTGGCTGTGATCTCATAAAGATTGAATATTATGTCAAAGTAAGATATGTTCATCCTCTGTCACGCTTTCAGCACTCTTTTCTTGAGAAGTGGTCCCGGTTACATATTTCTGTTCTCGTTCCCAGGCCCCCCTCGGTGTCTGATCCCGACGCACAGGGCACCCTTTAGTGTCTGCATGAGGCACACCCGGCTTTCAAATAACTACAATGTGAACCTGTTTGTCATTATTAGACATGCAGAGAGAATACTCTGGGAGCTTAGTGACATGGTGAATGTAGTTTACTGTCACCGTGTGCTGGGCTGCCCAGTGCGTTAGAAATGAACGTTAAATAATCAGACAAATCGTGAAAATGGGACGAGTTGGGATGAGAACGTGTTGCAGGTTTTTGACTGTTAGACAAACAGTCGGTCATCTGAGATGAAAAACACTACCGCAAACATGGTCAAACAACGAAACTAAAAAGAAAAACTGAATTAGTAATCCATCAACATTGACATTTTTTTAACTACAACAAGGCAATTCAAACTTCACAGCAAGCACATGTTATAAACACCAACGCTCACAATCCCAGACGGACGTTCAGAACAATAGATTCTCTGGTAAACACAACAATGAACCACAGTATCACGCTTCAGCTTCTAAATGACTAAACTGCTGTGAAAGACAGGACACGTAAACATTTAACAGCCAGCAGTTTAGACGGATTTCAAATCTCACATTTTGAAGAGAAACTGTTTATTAATTAACATATTACTTAAACACTCAATCTGAAATGTTCAAACCAGGTTCCAGGACTGGTCACAGCACAGACAGCCTCACTAACTAGTGGATGATATGAATCTGGACCCAAACAAGCCTTCAGATCGCTGCTTCTTGACCCATGTGCTACATCTGATACGGTGGAACACCACATTCTTTTAAATTGATGATGTGAGCATGTTGGCCTGTCCCACTTGTTCTTCACTTATTAACCACATAACTTCGTCAGTCCCTTTCTTTATATCGTCACAATGGAACCTGACTGCCAGGCCGAGATTATTTCTGTAACACTTCTAACATGGTGCAAGTCTGAAGTGAATGAATTACATCTCAATGAATGTAGAGATAATCTATACCCAGACCGATTGAACTCACTTCTTGTTTTCGCCTAATGAAAGAAAGTAATACATTTGTACAAGTATTTTAATGTGTTCTCCGTGTATTTGAGGATTGATTTACACGAGGGGGTCGTTGGATATGCTTCTATGGCTGATGAAGCCTGTGAGAGAACAGAAAACAAGCTTCTTCCTTCATGTCATTAACTTTTCAACCGCTCCATCTAAGCTGCCAAATATCATGCAGCAACTGTTCTCTTTGAAACAATCATGTCTGAATGAGAAGAAAGCTGATGGAAGATGCAGTGATTCCATGTCTGAGAGGGCTTAAGTTTGACATTCTATCTGTAGAATCTATAGAACACAGGACAAGTATCAAGTCAGTACAATATCTGTTAGATGTCTGTTGCAACTCTGTGAAGTTTTTCTTTTTTAATAAATTTGCAAAAACTTCTACATTTCTGTTTTTTTCTGTCAAGATGGGGTGCTGAGTGTACATTAATGAGAAATAAAATGAACTTTTTTGATTTTAGCAAATGGCTGCAATGAAACAAAGAGTGAAAAATTTAAAGGGGTCTGAGTACTTTCCGTACCCACTGTATACAGTACAGACTGTTTGTGCATTTTGAGTTTTGTTTTCTAAAGAACGAGGATCAAACGGAAGAGTATGTTGTGGGTTCACATTCTGTATTCCTCCAGGAAACCTAACGTTCTCTTGTCCTCTCATTACTCAGGTCAGTCTCAAGTCTCCAGACGTCCTGTTGACGTTACCCATCCACATCGGGAACGTCTCGCTAGACAAAAAGCTGCACCCGTCCAAAAGAGCAGCTCCTCCCTCCTCTGCTGCAGCTGAAGACGCACAAGCATCTGCCTCTACCCCGAGCACCTCCACCTCCACCCCCACTCTGCCCCCTCGCCATGCCCCAAAGCCTGCTCCTCGTCCCACCCCTCGCTCCAGGATGTCTTCTCATAATCCCCCCAGCGCTCCTCCAGCTGAGTACCACCAGGGAGCAGAGGGCGGGACTCAAACAAACGACGGCTTCCCCAACAAGCGCCAGTCTCAGCTGGTGTCACCCAATGCTTTCAGCTATGCTCCCGGCCTCTTTTTCCCCCAGAACCAGCAGCACAATGGGCCCGGCCCTGCACCCAGTGGGCCGCCAGGAGCCACAGCACCGTACCCCCCTGAGAACGCTGCTAGCTCAATGCCAACACCGCTCATCCTGCCTCCCGACTACGGCACCTCTGCTTATCCACAAGGTCAGTTGGCAGCTGTCTCTCTGCACCGTCCAGGCTGCTCGGTGTAGACTGGATACGGTTGTTTGTAAGGAAGAACAAAGCTGTAACTTAGGACGGAGTTTAACACTTACTCATCATATTTAAGGCACATGGTGCTACTGGGATAAACCGCTCCAGTTCAGCTGTGTAAAAGAAAACATCAAAAAACTAATTAAGTTATTGGATAAAGTGTGTCACTGTTCCTACAAGATTCAACTAGTACAAGTTCTACATTTAGGGTAAAATGAGAAGTAAACGGACCCCAGAGTGACGTGTTTACAGATCATTATATCTCAGCCAGACTCCATACGATCCACTACAACAGCTCTGCCATGAACTCAACCTCTACAAAGCTCACAATGGGGTAGATAAAACAATACACCTGTCAACATAACAGCGGTAGAATCTGAGTCCGGCTGTAATGGATCCATTAGACTCTTTGGCTCACCTTATACAGTGACGGAGTGTTAACTCCAGAGAGCCTTTGTGCCTTTGTGCACCGCTGCAGTTCTGAGGAATGTGAGGCAGCTCTGCTGTTATGGATTCAGTGATATTCTGATATAATGATTGTAAAGTGCTTTGGATGAACTCGCTACAGGATATACATGCAGCGGCCATGGCTCATGAGGGAGGGGGTGTACCGGTCCGTCTGATATGCTTAGGATGGGTAAAGTGCATACATGTTCTATAACATGACGATTGGAATAAAGTAAAAGTTGAATCCATTTCATTCTCACAGCTGCGGTAGACGACTGAAGCCTGAAGTCTTAAGACCATATAGTATAGTATATAACTTTTAACTTTATATAATGGGCTAAGCTCCAGAAACACTATTTCCTATATTTCCAATATTTCCACAATATAAGTCAATAACCTTTTATTAGACATTTCAGTATAAAATGGGCCTCATCAGGCTCTCTGACTTAGATTACTTTAACTGTGTTCCACAGTCATTCTTCACTGATGTCAGTCCAGATAAGACGAGTCAAGAGTTCACCAAAATGCTGATGTATTATGGATTAATTTGCTCTGGGTTTTGCCTGTCAGGCTACATACAGGTTGCCCGACCAGATTGATGAAGGTTGTTTGGGCTTCAATCAAACTTTCTCGTTCTACAGGCTGGGGCCACAGTGGCTAAATAGGGCCCTGCTGTGGGTCTTAGACCAGACCCTAGGAACTACTAAGAGGCCACTACCAGAGGACCTGAGGGATCTAGTGGGTACATACCTGAAAGCATGTCGGACAAGTAGACGAGGTCCAGACCATTTAGTGATTAGTAGACTGACAAAACAACCTTAAAATCTATTCTAGACCAACATTAATATTACTCAGTGCTGGGGAAACAATTGCCAGTTTATTTTTGGGTGAAGGAAAAACATTTTATATTTCTGTTTCCAGTTAATGTTCTCCTAAAAACATTAGACGACCATCAGCTAAAGACGGGAGAGTAAACACAGAGGGCCTGGTAGTAAAGACACGTCATTCAGGAGGTGCCTCTCACATGTGGAATATGTAACATGTAACGGTGTTTGTGTAATAACCAGCTGATGATGACTGTCTGTTACAGAGGCTCCTCCTTCTTATGATGAGAGCTACAACACATGAAGTGGATGAAGAACCAGCAACCCCCCCCCCCCCCCCAGCATGACACCACGTCACTCTGATAGCCAACATAGTGCTGTCCTGCACCTTTAAGAGGTTCTAACTTACTTTGACAAAACTATTACAATACATGAATTTTAATGTAACCTGGTGTGATGAGGTTCATTTAGGTTGAAGTCTCTAAATGTAAGAGACTCAGCATTTTGAAATGAAAGTGTATTGACCTGGAGTGAACCATCCCTTCACTTCTCTCCTTCAAACCTGCCGCAGCCAATCAGCTGTCTGTCTACTGCTGGTATACTTTTATACTTTCAGCACTTTGAGTGAAAGGAAATCATTTGTAATTGACTTTATTTCTTTGTACAGCAACAGGACTCCTGTTTTTAGTTGTGGGTTATTTAGTAATCACTTAGATGACATCTGTGATGTTAAGTTTGAACATTTTATGAATGAAAACTTGTGTAAGAGAAACCGATCTCGTCTTAAGTTTAAGTCTGAAGTCTTATATATATTTTTAGAAGCCATATTGCTTTCTGGAAGCATCTCTATTCTTCTGGTGAATTTTTCATTTATTTTGAGTTGAATATTAAAGACCTTTTTGATATGGCTTTGATCGGAGTTTTTAATGTTATGGTGATAATGAACAATCCAGATATTGCGACATATATATTTTTGTAAGGATATAATGCATGATCCCGTTTAGCCTCTGAAGAGTTCTGCCATGTTTGATCCTCTGTTCGCTTCGTGTCCTTGAACTGTGTGTAAAGACAGAATGATGCTCGTGTGTTCTTCTTCCTGCTGAATGTGTGTTGGCTCTGCAGATACCAGACATTCCCTCTCTGTCTGCTCTCCTTTAATAGTCAACAGAAGTCCTTCATCACTCTGATTTGAGCTTTTCTTTGGCAATTCTTGATGTCATTTGCAAAATGTCTTGATCAAGTTAAATCCATCAAACATGCAGAATGGCAACGTTTTAATTATTTATTATTGTTTTGAGTGTTTTCTAACTGCTATCTGGAATACAATAAATCTGTTCAAATCACTTGTGTCAACCAGTGTGTCGTATTTCTGACTGGCAGTAAGAGGTTGTTTCATTAACACACGATTCTGCCTTCTGATGCTGTTTAAGTTGACACACTTGTGTTTTTAAAGGGATGTAACTTAAAAGTATGTTTTTCCATAGATATGTATTTCAGGTACAACTCCTTTCAATTTACAGGACAACTTTTTTTTTTTTTTTTCTTAATTGTATTTAATGTATGCCTGTTCCAACTTTAGTATACAGTAAAGGAAGTACACCAAAAGATAAAAAAGGATGCATCACAAATATATTTAGTGCTTAGATATGCACCATTACTTCATTCAAGACAACGTTTAAAAGTTTATAGGTTGTTAAAAGCAATATATTTCTTTTAGATTCCAATGATTGTATACAAATATTGTACAGTATATTATCACTTGCTAGCAAAGAGTGGAACATTGAGACCTCAAACGTATATATTCAATATTAATTTAATATTTTGATAATAGTTTTTTTCATTTATGCCCAAAATAAATCCTGTGACCGAGGGTTTATGTTGCGCTTATGCTTTAGGATAATAACACAATAATAAACACGGGGCTCCGCATTCTGCGCCAAGATGGCAGCAACTTTATTCACTTCTCAGAACCTCTTTCGTCTTGAACTCTTTCCGTCTCATCCTCCACAATAAAAGCACCACAAACATACACTGGAGCACTGCTACATGGAGAGCTCTTAACGTACTCGACATATAGCTTACACTATAAATAAGTTGTGCCAAATCATCAACTGGCGACTAGAGCGCTCACTGTTTCAAACTTCCGGTTTCGCTTTGATCCAATTTTTTTTAACCCGCGAAAAAAACTTTTATCGTATCGTCCATCTCAATACATTCAAGATGTATATATAAACTACGATGGTGGGCGTTGTCCTCGTTGCAGACAGTCGCGTTTCCTACAGTTAGCTTTCTGGTGAAGTCTTTCCGAATCCACGAGGACATGAACGCAGAGCACACAGCGCATCACGTGCTTGAGCGGAAGTGAAAGCTGGTGTCTTCCTGTCCCGTCCCATGGTCCCGTCCCTTGCTCTACACCTTCGCTCGGATATCGCTGCACCGACTGGAGCTGGTAGGATGAAACTCTGCTGCTTTAACTTTTCTGCTGCCGCCTCGTTGAAACTCTCGGTGCTGTTTGTCAGCTGTTGACGCCTCATACGAGTCCCCGCTTCCACCGGTCCGCCGGGCTGAGCGCTTCCACAGTTAAGCCAGTGCCAAGCACATATGTGATAACTTTGTTCTCGGTGCACTCTGCATTGCTGCGTGTTGAATGGTGCAAAGATGCACGTACTGTCTGCACTTTATGGTGACGACAGAGCTGCCCGGAGCGCTTTTAACTTTGAGCGTGTTTGTTTTGGAGAATGTAGTCAAACTTGTTGAAACTTCTCAGGTGCTGCTGTGCTGAGGCCCCCTCAGTCTGACCGGCTTCAACGAGCAGCCCCCCAGGACGGCGATGGATTCCAGTGGAGCCGGTGAGCCGCCTGGACGAGGCAGAAGACCCTCCAGTCACTCATGCGGGACACCCGTTGCTGCCAAGGCGCAGGCAGCACAGAGCGGCCAGGGGCCACAAGTAAAGATCACTCCCTTCCACAGCTCCGCCATACTCCACAGGGATGATGCTGTCCGCAACAAACGACCAGGAGCCGCTTCTGGGAGACTGATGGCGACTCCTGGCAGCCGCTTTCTCGACACACTCGGACGGCTGACTGGTCCGCATGTCAGAGGGAGACTCTCCGCTGCTGGGAGCTCCGAGGAACCAGCTCCCAGTGCAGGCTCCGTGCTGGCCTCAGCAGGAGGAAAAGCACGAGTAAGTGGTCTTGTTGTCGAGGTGAAATGATTTACTGATGAGCCTGAAGCAATGTCATGTGAAATGTTTCCAAAATATATGAATATTGTATATATTGTATATATATTTTTCCGACAGTCTGTTCTTTCATTTAGCTTGTTTGTCATTTAATTGCAGACCCACCTGCTGTTAACCCTTTATTCTGACAGAATCATGTTCCAGAAGTCAAAATATGCATAAGTCCCCTAAACCGTGCAAACACTTAATCATCTGAGGACAGAGTGTTATTACGCAGAGTGCATGGGTTGCAAAAGTTCAGACTCATTGATAGAGGTCGACTCGTTTTGGTTTGTAATTCTTTATCGTTAGATGCTATATTATGCAGAATTGAATTAACTTTGGCTGTTTGCATGTCAAATAGTGGGAATGTATTTGACATGCAACATTTGTATATATTGAAATAGTCAGTGTTGGCTGCACATAATAATTTAACCCTTCATATTAATATAGATATGGTTTTAAATCACTTTAAATGTAATAACTGGTTCAGGCTTGCCTTCTGTTTTTTCATCTATTGAATAGGTGATTAAGTATACACAAAAATCACAATTCTGATCAATAAACATGCCTTTATTGTCGTGGCATAGTCGTGTTGGACCTAAAACATAAATCTGACATGTTTCAGCATCAGCTGTTTGTCGGGCAGTGAGACAGATGTGTTGTTCCTCCGGTAGGAAACATGTGGTTGTGCCCTAGAGAGGGTACATCAGTGACTCTTGTCTTCATTTTGCCTCCAAAGCCTCCTGCCAGGAAGGCACCAAAGTCGAGCACAGAGCTTCGTCACAGAGCCGTCTCCACCTCCATCAAGCCTCAGTCCGGTTAGTCGCTCGTTCCTTTGCAAGCTTTATTGATTTGAATCTAACTGGAAGGTAGGCTACCCGACCCAAACGTGAATGTTTTTACAATTTAATATGATATTTCATCAGCTGCAGTTATCAAAATGTCTCAGCGGGATCAGTAATTACGAATGTTTCAATACATCATCTTCCCATTTGATAATGTAAGGGGAGAGGAGTAAAACAGTGCCCTTCTTTAAACGTCCATTATTATTATTATTATTATTATTATTATTATTATTATTATTATTATAATAA